>NC_060149.1:508079346-508380135 GCF_021461385.2 Schistocerca piceifrons | reverse complement strand
CACCAAAAGTGTTCAGTGGAAATCTTCTGAACCGCTAGTATATGTATGATAGTTGTAGTATTTTGTTTGGCTATAGTCATATAATCCTTTGCAGAATTCTGATAATAGCAAATTTACAGTACCTTGTTCATTACTGCATTTGTAACAACAGCAGAAGATGTGCCAGGAACGTCTAAATCATCAGTAAGTAATGTCATGGCAGTATTCAGAGTCCACATGTGAACATCGTATGCCAAATTCAGTTGTGGAAAAATACTAAACCTGCAGATACATACAGAAGGATATTAACCACAGGTGCTACATTTAGTAAGAGACATCACCCACCAGGAAGTGGTTACTGAAATTAATGAACACCTAGAGAATACATTGCGAACGAAAAAATTACGAAGGGACGTGTATAAAAGGTACACTCGTGACAGAACTGTTGACGTCAGAATTCTTGTAAACTTGTGAATAAAAAGCAGAGGCCTTATCTGTACAAGCACCAACGAAAACAATTACCATGGTGCGATCAACTATTTCCACCGTCGTACGACTCGGAGTTAATCACGCCACGTTTCCTCTGCGCCCACATGGAATCAACATTTACGATTCTCGTGCATGTGACTGTGACTGAGTTGGAAGCTGATGTGAACCCCATCTTGTTACGTGTGTCAAACCTAACTTTGTATCGTAGTAATATTTGAAGATGCTGATGCGTATGAAATACCACCTACCACAATCAGTGTCCTCGGTTTGGTTTACTAAGGATATTCACCTTTTGTAAAATTGTTGTTAATCTCCTTAACAATAAACTGAAAAATCTGTGGGATGTCAACTCCAAACGCCATCTGTGTCGACGAGACGTTAAACCCTAATATTTACATATTTTTCTGTAAGCTGTAATAGTAATCATTTTATCATTATCATGTATCAGTTATGTTTTAATTTAAGAAATAATGCGAATTCATAACACAAAAATGTGTCATTTACTCCTAGTGCTATTTTTTAGTAATTTAGTATGAAAAAATTGTCACAGTTTCACTTTCTTTACCCGTAAAGATGCATTTATGTTTCTCTTTGTAAATTTTTTTTAATGCCAAATGTTGACCTGTACCATATTATGTGGGTTGTTCATCCATTCTGTGCTATAGAATCTCATTGTAACTTCTAATGTACGTTTAGTATATTTATTTACGATAACGTATGGAAGTTATTAAGTGCAGTGACACGTTTGATGAGAACTATGAGTTTATTTACATTAGTTTTAGTATTTATTTATCATGCTCATTAGGAAGAAATTTAGAAATATTTTGATATTCATACTAGTCCCCTTCGTAATGTATATCGTATGCTTCACTCACTTACAACCGTTGTCCGATATCGTACTGAATTATTACAAACTTCTGTTTGCAGTCCGATGTCAACCACTCAATGAAAAAAGTTTCCCGTTATTCCGGGTAGGGACTCAGTGCTATTGGGAAACATGTTATAGTATTATATGGAGAACGGTGCTAACTGCCTACTAAGCGCGAAGTATTCTGCCGTATTTTGAAATTGTTTAGAATGAAAAAGGGAAATAAAGTAAAATCGAATAAAGCCATGTATTACTTTCACCCCGAGAAACGCCAAAGTGGATGGCGAGTAGTAATAATAATAATAATAATAATAATAAAAGTACTAGCAGTGATAATTGTAAAGAAACTGTTAGGATCATCTATTTTAAAGAACCACTAAACACAAGCAAAACATAAAATATTTACTCAAAAAACACCATAACCGATTTAGGATTTAAAAATAAATCTTCAAATGGCTGCCAAAGGCATTTTTGTTGAGTTCTAATAGTGTACTTTAATAATAGTGTGACAGAATTGCGTGTGTTAGTGGCTGATATCATCGTTGTATATTACGAATGCAGCTTCCCAGAAAGTAGTTTTGTGCTTGTTGACGAGGCTGTGTCTTCGAAATCTACTTAGAAATAGTGGAATTAGCATAATATTCATTTGTGCTACATCACACGCTATGACGGATACTCAGAAGATTTGTTCCAGCATCACATAATAAATCAAAGCAACCATCCCTGAAACAGCATTTTGAAGGTGATTTTGAGATCTGAATCCGTTTGTGATGAGTTTAAAATATAATGGTTCCAGAGCCACGTCTTCTCAGTACGTCTGTTTTCTCATTGAGTCACTTTCACATTCTTTTATGGAATAAGAATTGGAAGGCAAAACACTTAGAGTACCTATTGTCTTTGTCTGTAAGTAGTTCGAAGATATGAAAAAAAACCGCTCAGTAGTGTACTTGTATAAACTTCGCGCACGTCAGTTAGAAGTGCTGCAGATTATCGGCGTATTTTGCCTAGCGTCTCAGCTGCCTAATACTTGCGTAAAATCGGCGGACGAAACAAGCGAGCACTTTTCTCTCGGTGATCGCAGCGCACCTTTATTTGAAATGGTAATGCTGGCGATATTATGCGTTACAGGATTCGTTATTTTGCGTACCGACGGCCCGGTCGCACTGCCTGTTCATTTTGTCCGAGAGTAAGTAGGACAGCGGGCTGAATTGTTCCCTAGATCAAGGAATGCTGCGGAGGTCAGGTGGTTCCCATGGCAGTGACCCAGACAGCCGACGTCGCTTGCCTCTGTAATTTACAATTTAAATTGTACGTCGTAGGAGGTGCACCACTATGTATAAGTGACCTGAGCTATGATTATCATTCTTGCTCTGTGCTTGGGAGGTTTTATTTCCGTCCACACGAAAATATAACAACTATGATTACGAGAGGCCCTACTTAAATAGATGCTGTATTGATTGCTACGCAGATTGACATATCCGCTGTAAACGCGGAACGTTGACAGAATCTTACCTGTGTGGAGCGACGGATTAATTTTCAATGCCATGGGAATGTTCGCGAAACGATACGACTCTGGGACTGAGTCCGAGGTACTTGCCTTTGAATTAGCAACGATTGTTTGTTTTTCCGAAAGCCTGATTACATGAAATGATCCTCCCACGATGTTCCATTGCAGCGAGCCTTTTTTTTTACGGCCCGTGAGATGTTCCTGCGTGGTACGGCACGAAAACTGTTACAATAACGACTGTGTACAAGGATACGAGCGACAAAAGCAAGCCGGTATTTTGTTTAGCAACTGTCGTGGGTTCGTTTATGTGATGTTATCTGTAGGCGTAAAACAAACAGTGGTTCCAATGTTTTGCTGATTTTTAAAGTTCAGTAGTGAAATACTGAAAGTATGTTGTTTAATTAGAATGGCCATGTAATGCGACTGGAAAATATTACTACCAAAGGTTACAACAGCTTTGTTCTATGAATTAAATCAGCTAGAGTGAAATATTAACCTTGTTTGAAGAACGTAATGACGCAAGCTGTACTTAGAGTGTGTCAGAAACAGTTTCACAAACTGTTAAAGCGGTTTCGTAATACCTAAACTAAAATAAATCCTACAGATAAAGACACCTACGTAAATTCTCTGTATTTCTGTTATTAGTGAAATATTTCACAAGTTCTCAAGTCAGAATCCGATAACAAATATCAAAATCTTATCTGCTTGCTTCTACACAAACATGAAGCCCTACAAAATTTACAGGTGGATAATGATGTTCTTGGTAATATCAGCAGTACACACCTAATGTATGGGTAACTTTCTTGTCCGGTCCTGCATTTTTCCAGCACATCCTACTGGTGCTGCCTATAAGGATCTTGTTCAGAACACTCTTCCAAACGACCTACAGGCTGTGTGTCTGCAAATAACATAGATGTAGCGTTTTGCTTCTTTAACTATACTTTGCTAGAAATAGGAATGACAAGACATTACAACATATAGAAGTACATAAGATATACCATTGATAATGGACTATGCCCAGACATCGGTCGGGAAATTTAATATATTACAAGCAGCTCGTGGCGAACAGCAAGATTTCTTAACCACTAAAGATATTCACTAACACCACCAATTTCACAGAAAAAAGTTAGATTTCAAACAGATAAAGGACCAAGCTACCTTTGGAAGTGAACCATTTGAAAATGGTAAATGAATTTTTAAACGAAAAAGTGTCACGATGATAGCTCCAGTGGCAAAAGTTTCCAAATTATTCTCCCATTCGGACCTCAGAGAGTGGACTGTGAAAGTGGAGGTAACCACGAGATAAAAACTGAATATGCAACTAAAGGATTAGATTCTACGAGTATGTACGTGGAATGACAGAAGATCGAATGTGATATGGGAGCTAGAACTGTGTCAGAAGCAGAATGCAAAGATTCAGAGTAGATATAGTGGGGATCAGTTAAGTGAAATGGATGGAAGATCAGGATTTCTGGTTGGACGAATATAGAGTTATATTATCATCAGCAGAAAATGGTAAAAGTATAAAAAGAATCGTCATAAATAGGTATGTAGGCCAGAGAGTCAGTTAATGTGAACAGTTCAGTGATAGGACTGTTTTCATCAGGATCTACCGAAAGTTATTTGCTCTGACTCGATCGTTCGTTCGTTTATGAACATTAAAATGTTTGCCTGATTATGATTCAAAACTGAATTTATTGTCCTCTGTTATAAAAAGGTTGAACTGAAATAACTATTGCTAACAGCGTATCTCAGTGTACACATTTACATAAAGACATGAATGTCATTCACTGTGCAGGAAATTAAAACTGTTACCCAAAAACCAGTACCAAAATCAAACTTTGCATTGCCCAAAAAATTGAAACAGTGAAATTACATAGCATCAGTATGAAACACACAGTTCACTGGACCATTAAAAATCTGAATTACAAAGAAAATGCTCAGAATTTGCGCAATGGAAGCATGAGACGAGAAACGAAAGAACCAATAAAATGCGAAAAGAATCTCATCTGCAAAATTACAGCAGAACCAGCAGCAGCTGCACAGCATGAAGAACTAGCGCCAGTTTCAATATGCTAGAGTAAAACTAAACTATTGGGAGAATGTTGGGATGATTTTCTCATATCAGAACAAACTTCTTACTTGAAATGAAAATACTAAACCCTTCATTGTAATGACAATGCTGTGTTTTAAACTCTAATTTAGCAAGAACATCGAACTCAAAGAAAACCGAAAACTTTACTTTCCTTACCAAAGTCTTACAAGGAAATGCCTTAACGTTTATGCAAATTAAAAAGAATTAATCTGAAATGACCTAAACTGAGGTTGGGGGGGGGGGGGGGGTGGACTGTTTGTTCTATTGAATGAATCGCTAACATTATCAGTACGCGCCAGCAAAAGTTATTACCTTAAAACATATATATAATGCAAATTAATTCTCTATGTTACCTAAATGCTGCGTCTGTGAGTTATTAATAATTCCCAACAATTTTCTTCAGCAAAATCCTCCTCCAATATGCACTACACTAAAAGTTCTTCCAGCTTACTTCATGTCCGACACTCGACTACTCTCCGCTCTAGAACTGAGCCAAAGATAAACAAGTTCAGAGATACTGCTGTAACTGTCGACTATTCCACGGATGTCACATGCTACTCTTTCGCTCTCGTAACATGAAATTTCCACTCATTCTGAAACAAGCCGCAAATAAATGTCCAGTCCACCTATATACGTCCACCTTTCACTACAGCAAATAAGGCCAACAAGAATAGGTCAGGTGTACATGCTGACATTACAAGCTGAAGATTATGTGACAGAGAAAGTATAAGAGTATAATGAACGATATATTCACTATGTAAAGGGAAATGCTATTCTAATAATCATGGTGGATTCGACTGGGGCAATAAGGAAAGGATTACAAGAGAGGGATATGGGAGAATATTTGTTTGTTAACATGAACAAGGGTGACAAATAAATAACTGAATTCTGCAATAAATTTTATTCAGTAATAGCGAATAAAACGTTTGAAAATCACAAGAGGAAGAGGTGTAGTGAGAAAAGGCGTGGAAACACAGGAAGATTCCTGATATATTACATCTTTGTCATACAGAGATTTCGAAATCAGATATGCAGGTCAACAAGGTCATGTACCTAGGAACAAATATCGTACTGAAACTGAAACGTGATGCAATCGACAAAAATCTGGTCTATAGCGTATTTAAGAGTCTACCTGTTACATTATTACTGTACTACATAGCAATAATCAGTGAGTGAAATCAATTAAGTATTATGAAAAACCAGTTACAAGTTAAACACATTTTTAAATAACAGCTATTGAAAACTAACACCAGTTTTCATTTTGAAGGCCGGCAAAATTGTTAAGACATTGAAAACCTCAGTTCATTAACAAATAACATATGGTCCATGCCAGAAAACCTTCTCTCGATTCAAGGTACAGGATGATGCACGACCAACGGAGTATAGCTTAACTGTCCACACGTTAGATACCTAATTTTAAAAATATGTAGAATTTGACTCACCATAAAATTCAGTAAGTGAAGAATTAGCAATACCTGCCAAATAGATTTAATATATTATACAGAGTGTGAATGTGTAGATCTCATATTATTTGCAGATGCTGCACAAAACACAACCTCATTTCTCACAAGAACAAAAACAGTAGAAAATGCCGAAATCTGCTTATGGCGGCCTCTAGTACTCATTCCTTTAAGTGAGTCTGAAATTAGTCACTGGATCGAATCATCGACCAGGAACATCATGTGTTCCTAGGTACACTATCGTCACAGTACGACACTATCCCCTACATGTTCGTTAACAAACTCTGATGAGCTAAAACATTATGACCACTGCCCACCTCATGCCTTTGTGGGCACGTGATGCAGTAAAGAAAGTACATAAGTAGAACACATACGAACTGAGAATTATTCTAGCGACTATACGGGCCGCAAACTGGAAAATTCTCACTTAATCAACTTTAACGAACGACAGATGTTTTGGGCTCGACGCTTAGGAACGAGCAGCTCGGAAATTATGGAGCTGGTCCGGTCGGCTGTTTGCCCGATACTCACGTGAGGTTCTGTGGAAAGTGGTTGAAGGACGGTGAAGAAGACTGAAAGAGAGGATGGGTCGTGTGTGGTAGCAACCCCCTCCCTTCCTCCAACCTGTAATAAATTAATAGACCATGGGTCATTGGTAACTTCGACAGAATGTGTCTGCTTGGCTCGTTCAAATAACTGAACAAAATATGGTCGCCAGTATAATGCTTTTCGGCTATTAATAAAAAAGAGAAACCACAGATTCATTGAAAGTATTCACAGAAATTCTCTGGATCAAAGCCCATAGGACTGATGCTACTTGAAATATGGGACAGCAGTATTGCATTCGTGAATCGTTTTCAGAAATATAAAATGGGTAGAGAGAGTGGTACACATTCTGTTAACTGAGCTAGCCATGAAAAAGAATTTGTGAACACAGCAAGAATGATGTATGCTGCATATATTCTTCATTAACAACTTGATGGGAGACAAATTCTCAGCCAAGATCGAATTTGTAAAACCTTTATTACCGATTAGTAGTTTCGGTAAAACGGTCTAATCAGTGAACAGTAAACATAAAATGTAAAATATTAAAGAAGAAAAAATAGTATACAATGTCGTGATATAATACATAGAGTGAATTATTATTAAACATACCTCGTTAAAGGTTAGTGAAAATACCCAATTATTAGAGGTACAGAAGTACTACGTAGTTTCGGTAAAACGGTCTAATCAGTGAACAGTACACATAAAATGTAAAATATTAAAGAAGAAAAAATAGTATACAATGTCGTAGTATAATACATAGAGATTATTATTATTAAACATACCTCGGTAAAGGTTAATGAAAATACCCAATTATTAGAGGTACAGAAGTACTACGTACCTTAATGAGCTGAATAGGTGACGTAAGATGCACTGGCATGTCAAATTTAAAACCAGTATTTACAATATGCTCCGCCAAGGGCATATTACAAGTCACACAGTTCCCTGAGGTGACAGAACTTATGATACTGATATGCACATATACAGATGGTAGTGGTGTCGTGTACACAAGGTGTAAAAGGGCAGCAAATCGTACACTTTGTGATTTTAGATGTTATATAATACAAATTCAGTTTTATTACTCGACATTTTTTGAGAATTTTAGAAAAGGAGAAAATAAAAATCATAAAGAGTACAAATGCATATATACAATTTTGTTTAAACTTGTTGCTAACTTAGATGATGATACTAAATAAGCAACATAATAGATTGCGGATGTATTTTAAATTAAAATTAAAAGCGTGTTTAATGGATGAAACAAAAGATGGCAGTTTAACTTAGGTATCATGTGGCAGTTCTTCGCTTTGCGCCTTCTATGTAAATGGCTACATCCCTTACATATGTTGTCTTGACTGTGATAAAACTTAATTAATAATTTATTGATTAATTATGTTACGTTGTGTTTCCGAATTCAAGGTAACATTGAAGATTTGAAGTTGATTTAATACGGCATAGTCAGCTGCGTTTGGTGCGAGGGCTCGGTAAAACTTCGAGCTAGTTACACCTGATGCAGCAAAATAAGAAGAAAAGTCACATCTTCAGAGAGTGTTACATGCTATGATATTGCATAACAACCAACTATATAGAGAATTACATTTTCAGATTGATTCGATTTGGTCCTGAAGTACCTTAACTTACTTTTGCTATGTTTGTGTGTCTATCTCATCTTCGCTTCCTACGCATGATATAGCATGCGAGTCAGTGTCTGTGTCTGTGTTTGCATCTGTGCCGTTTACTATGTACTGTTGATCTGTCAGATTTCAGGTACGTATTATTCTTGCGTATGATCTCTCCCGTTTGTACTCCACATGTAGTGCTCGCCATACCTCGTCTGCGATGTTTTTATAGGGTTCTAGTCATCTGCCATGTATCAATTCTCCACTTTTTTAATTTCCATTTGTCCGTTATGTCTTGTCCAGTTATTTCTCTTATTTTGTCGCGTCTTCCCCTCTTCAAACAGTAGGCCGCTTCTCTGTTAGCGAACTGTAATATCTATAGTGAAAACTCTCAGTACCAGACACAGTACCCAACCGAAGTCGCGCCTAAATCCCCCGAGATTCTGAGTAGAACACTCCTCTGGCCGCGCCTCACAATGGATTTATGCGTCCTAAGCATAATCGATATGCCGAAGCACTACCCGCAAAACAAGTTATTGACTCGAATAGTTCAAAATGGTTCAAATGGCTCTGAGCACTAAGGGACTTAACTTCTAAGGTCATCAGTCCCCTAGAACTTAGAACTACTTAAACCTAACTAACCTAAGGACATCACACACATCCATGCCCGAGGCATGATTCGAACCTGCGTCCGTAGCGGTCGCGCGGTTCCAGGCTGTAGCGCGTAGAATCGCTCGGCCACCACACTCAAAGAGTGCTGTGTAATATGTTCTCATTGTCTGTAGGTGTAATCTGTATCTTACAGTGTTCAGTCTTGCAAGTTTCTGCATGACTTTTGTCGCTTTGTCAATTGCTAGTCTTCCACGTTCGTTAATATGTAAATGTTCGTCATTATACGATGCCGAGGTATCTTGTCATAGCTTTACTTTCTATAGATATATTGTTTAACTTTATAATTGGATTTCTTTTCAGCTTGTCTCTTAAAAGTAGGTAAACAGTTTTGTTAGTTGCTATTGTGAGTTTGTTGTTCGTGCACCATTCACCGGAGAACGCCCGGAGCCGCGTGGCTTTACTCTCTAATTGGGACCTGGAGTTTGCAGAGACAATGACCCTATGGTCATCAGCGTACGTAACCACCCTATTTGCCGTGTCGTTGTCTTCTAGTGCCTGCCACAGAAAAGCGATCCGCATATGGATAATTGAGGAAAGTCCCTTGTTACCTCCTTTTTTGCGACTGAAGTCTGTCGCACAGCAATCCTTTCTGTACCTTTGCCAGAATGTCAATGAGTCATATTGGTCTGTATGTCTAGGGTCTGTCGGGTCTTTGTCCTTCGCTTTCTTGGTTATAACCGTATTTGCCGTCTTCCATATATTCGGCATTAGTCGTCCTAGTAGAGCATCATTCAGTAAGCCTGTCAGTTATGGTATGATAAGTGGAGGAGCTTGTTTGATGCTTACGGGAGGGGTGCCATCACGGCCTGGAGCCCTTTTATTCTTTATTTTATGTACTGCCAATGCAACTTTCTCGTGAGCAGAGGGGATGGTGATACCTTCGTTTTCATGTTTGTCCTGAAGTGGTCTGTGAAGGGTGGTATGCAGCTGGTTGTCCTGAGTGTGGTCATCGTCAGGAAGGAGCCTCCTTTGATAGTATCATCTGGTTTCTTCAGTGTTGATAATATTTTAGGCGTCTTGATACGTTCAGCCTGCATTTTAAACGGTTTCCCCTGGATGTTGCTTTGCAATTTTTTCCTACCACATTGTGTCCTGGTCTTATGTAGGTCGTTCTTGAATAGTGTTTCAGCGTCGCGGTAATGTTAAAATCTAATTTCTATTCCATGGGCTCTCTTTGAGTTTTGATAATATCGTTGTGTATTACGAGTGTCTTTTTTAGTTTTGTTGATAGTGCTGACCATGATGCCCTTTGTTTTGATGCGACGCGTGCTGCAGGTATTGCTGTAGCTTGCGCTCTATGTAAGACTGCCGTAAGAACGTGAGCTCTGTAATCTATGCTCCCTTGTATGACACACAGAGGAAACTCCTCAATCACGTGCGTCAATTTTAGCCGGTTTGCTTTGGTAGTAGGAGCCTTTGATGTTATGATGTCTCTGTGTTCGTTTTAGTGTATACTAGGTGAGTCACTAACCATTGCCACCAAGAATAACTCCGAAAGTATGATAGGAGCTGAAAAGTTTGTAGGACAAAAGTTGCATGGGACAACGGCGGTCATAATATGACGTTGGTTTTTTGTTATTAGGTGGGGTCGCGTCAGAGATATGAAGGCCTTTTTTTTTAACGGGATGCTATAGTTTGGTACTTATTTTCTGATAGCGGCTATCGAGACGAATCCAATGATGTGTAACAGTAAGATTTTTGAAGGTCAACGAAGGTCAGAAAGGTGACATGAAAATCCATTTACAAAAGATGTTCGAAAGTGATGACCATTGCTATCAATGTAGTCTTCTTATCACGGACTGAGTAATATTCCTTATCACATCGACACTTATCGAAGAACATACTCTGACAATTCTCTCTCGCATATCTTCAGGTATAGTTGGAACGTTTTTATAAAGAATGTCTTTTACGAATCCCTACAGGAAAAAATCCAGAGGCGTCAAGACTGGCGAACGAGCCAGCCACGACACATCTCCTCCGCATCCAATCCAACGATTTGGGAATTGTCTCTACAACTCATTTCTAGCCATCAGCGAAAAAGTGCCAGACATCCATCGTGTTGATACCACATTCTGTTTCTTGCTCCTAAAGGTATTTCTTCCAATAACAGACCTAATGTTTCTTGCAGGAATGTGGTGTACTTCCTACCATTAAGATTTCCTTCGATGACACAGGGGCCTATAATTATGTCCTCCAGAATGCCACGCCATACATTCACCGGCCACGGTTTTTGGTGTGCAGCTTGCCGCAGACAACATGGGTTTTCAGTTGCCTTATAATGCATGTTATGCAAATTAACATTTCCATGGTTCGTGAATGTAGCCTCTTCAGTAAATAAAATTAAATTAATAAATGTGTCATCCCTCTGAATCTGAAGTTGAGCCCATCGGCAGATTTCAGTGCGACGCATACAATCCGTACCAGGTAATTGTTGGCGAAGACTGATATGGTAAGTATGATATTTATGGCCATGCAGAACACGAACAACACTACTCTGACTCATGGCAGATTCCCGTGCAGTTTGACGCGAACTGTTACAAGGATCTCGAAACACAGTGGCAAGAGTACAAATTTCCGTTTCCTCGTTAGTAACTTTCCTTAGCATGATATGTTTCCGATGCGTTAAAGACCCAGTTGTTCTCAATTTGTCATACACATATTTAAATGTACGACGTGTAGAGTGGGTACGTTGAGGATATCTTTCAGCGTATATGTTTCTAGCTCTCACTGAATTTCGTTGGCATTCCCCGTAAATGAGAAGCATATCGACTTGTTCCTCGAAGGAATACATAATTCACATTCGCTTGATTCGACGACACTAGTCTTACCGTTCCTATTAATGTTGTACTGCGAAACCGTCGAATGGTGTTTACACGTAAATGGCACGTTAGATGGATATGTCGTATTCGGTGAATATTCACTATTTGCACGATATACGAGACAGAATTGTCAGAGCATCTGCTTCGATAAGTGCCGAAGTGATAACGAATATCACTCAATCCATGATAAGAAGATTGCAGCACTGCAATGATACCAATGGTCATTATTTCGAACACCTTCTGTAAATGGACGTTCATTCCATCTTTTTGACCTTCGTTGCCCTTACTGTTACACATCATTGGATTCGTCTCGATAGACGCTATCAGAAAATAAGTACCAAACTATGGCATCCTATTTAAAAAACAAAGTTGACCCTCAGATCTCTGAAGCGACCTCACCAAGCAACAAAAAACCAACGTCATATTATAGCCCCCGTTGTTCCATGCATTATTTTTTGTCCCACAAACTTTTCATCTACTTTCATCCTTTCGGGGTTATTCTAGGTGGCAATAGTTAGTGACTCACCCTGTATAATTACTATGTTAAGTTGACGGTTAGTCTGGTTTGTCTAAAACGAAAAGATTTCATTCGTTTATAACGTCGCCTATTATTTATGCTCTGGCGTCCGGACTGTCAGACTGCCAGAGGGTTGACCTAACATTTATGTCTGAAAGGAAAAGTAGTCGTCTGTCATTTGCAAATCGCGCAGTTTCTTTTATTATTTTATCAAAAGGCTCTATATCAAACGAATATTGGTAGTAAATGGGCGAGACGACCCATGTTTCCCTGCCTGAAGTTATTCCGAGTGTAACTGTAGTTAGGTTTAAGTGGTTCTAAGTTCTGGGGACTGATGACCTCAGATGTTAAGTCCCATAGTGCGCAGAGCCATTTGAACCATTCTTTTGTAACTGTATGTTGTGTGCATAGTTGCGTTATTTGTGTTACTGTAATTTTAGTGTTTACCGCAGCGGTTGCAGCCTTGGCCTTGTTAGTGATTTACTGCCTCGTAAGGTCTGGAATTCTTCTATCTCGTGTGAACGGTTCTTGTGGACACGATATGTCCGCGCACACGCCGTTCACCAGCCTGCCAAGCTCTGCGTCCACTGTCGTGCTACCCATACAGTTTAGCTGCATGACTTTCACTATGTTAATTTAATAAAAACAAAGAACTTTGGCCCTCTCTGGTGTAATCGATGTACACGCGTCCATTCGCCTTTACCTGGTCCTTGTAGACATTATCAAGGTTAAGGTCTTCATTTCTTCTTCCACATGATTTGCGTAAGAGATTACCAGAGTTCGAGTTTATCTATTGGTAGGTTTTCGGTTCGTAGAATCATTCTTTCAGTCTGTTCAGTCGTGGGGTAGGATATAGTTTCGCCCAATGGGTGATTCAGTCTTGTTACTAGTCATAGTGTAGTTTGAAAAACTCCTTTCTTTTCCATTCGACTTCCTCGCAAGTTCTCTTTGTTGTCATCGTAGTCTATTTTGTTTCTTACTTCATGGCTTTGTAACTCTGATGTATTTGGTCCTGGTGTTTACCTCTTGATGTAGTTTCCGACTTTGGGTGATGTGATGTCTGGTCAGTTGGAGATTGTTGCAATTTTTCAATGTGAGCTTTTTGTGCGTTCGTCTTATTTTTTAGTATCCATATGGCTTGTGGTCACCTTTCGTTGTTTGAAGTTTTCTGTTTAAGTTTGTTTCTCATTGATAATTGTTTCTTGCACCTAATTTGTCTATTCGTGCGTATGTCCACTGTAGACAAAATGTACAGTTTGCATGTATGGTTTACATTTTCATCTGTCATATTCATATTTTTCTGAAGTTGTCATTTCATTACACGGTAACCCGTCCTCTGGTGAGGAAGGACTAAATTTATGTTTATGTTATTACCGTTTGTGCAAAAAAAATGGTTCAAATGGCTCTGAGCACTATGGGACTTAACATCTGTGGTCATCAGTCCCCTAGAACTTAAAACTACTTAAACCTAACTAACCTAAGGACATCACACACAGCCACGCCCGAGGCAGGATTCGAACCTGCGACCGTAGCAGTCGCGCGGTTCCGGACTGCCGTTTGTGCAGATGTAATGGTGTTTCGTCTGTGTCATGATCCTGTTTTGGTGGGCGTGAATCTGTGTCGGATATCTCTCGTCATTTTTATGTACTTCCGATGATTGTTGCGAGTTATTCTTAAAATCTTCTTTAGTAATGGCTTCCTCTTACAGTTGTTCTATTCCAAGAAAGATCGCGGTTACGAGTGTTGCCCTCCGGAAAAGTTCGTGTTTGTAGTCCATGGCACCGTAGAGTCACGCATCGTCGATGTAATCCGCTAAGCTAAAATATTTTTCTTGCACAAACTCGCAACTATTGAGGGGATTCATGTCCGCTGGAAAGTCGGAGATCAGCAGCAGCCCAAGTTGTTGCCTCCAGACTACTGCGCGTCGCCGTGCTCTTGTTTTGTTTGCTGGTAATTTTTGTTTGCTTCTGCATCGTGGAATGCTAGTGTTCGTATCTGTGTTCATTTCCATTGTTGATATTTTGTATAAATATCCCTACCTAAATTTCCAAAGAGTGTTGTTGTCTCATTGCTTTTGTTTTGATGTGTGCTAGCTGACATTTTTGGCAACATCGTACTTCAAATGTTCAAATGTGTGTGAATTCCTAAGGGACCAAACTGCTTAGGTCATCGGTCCCTAGACTTACACACTACTTAAACTAACTTATGCTAAGAACAACACACACACCCGTGCCCGAGGGAAGACTCGAACCTCCGACGGGAGGAGCCGCGCAGTCCGGGACATCGTACTCCGTTTCTCCTATTTGCCTTTTGTGGAGTTCTTTTGAAGAAGGGCATTCTAATCGCCCAGCTTTGTTACATGTTATTTACCTGTTCTTGCAAGGAATACAGCCAACAGCTGTCTCTTCATGACAACTTTCGAATTTTGTATGACCAGGTTTCGCACATTTTCCGCAGATAGCTTCCCTATTACAACTTTTCGACGAATAGCCGGAATCCCAGGAGTTGAAGTACTTTTGTACTGACACATAGTCCCTAAGACGTAAAGATTCAAATTTTATGTCACCCCGATCCCTCTGTAATAGCAGTAATCTAACCCTTGGTGCCACCTTTAGAATATTATTTACCGATCTTTCCCTTTCGGACCTGATTTGAATCGTATTTTGACTTCGTCTTAAAATTTCTCTTTGATAATGTGGTCGCTGAGATTTATTTCAAAAAGTTCTTCTAGAAAGTTTTGATCTTTAAGTGCTGTTGGAACGCTACGTACTGACAGTAGTGGTCTTTGTTTTCTGGGTTCTTCGCAGCGAATCTCGTTTAAGTTTGATGGCTTTTTTTCAGTTACCTTCCTCTTGTCTGCTTGTGCCTCAGTTGCAAGAATTACTGTGTTTGCTGTATTCCTTAATTTTTATGTTATAATGTCTAGGATTTATTGCTTTAGTTAAGGCTTCCCTTACGGCTTTAACATCCTCGTTGCTCTCTGATTTAAAAAAGAAGACATTTACCTGTTTACCTTTTGCTAATTCGATTTGTTCTTCAACCCTGGTTTTCGGCTTAGCGACTGGGTCACCTGCCATGAGTGCAGCAAAAGTCAATTGCGTTGGTCTCGTTTCAATGCGTAATTTTTGATTTTCTTCCTTTAGGGCTGCCATCTCCATTTTTGAATTCTGTCTGTTGCGTCAGGGACACTTGCTGCCGGCAATTCCCTTACGCGATCTTTCGTTTTCAGTTCGTAGTTCATCATTTTGTTCATGAAGTCTGATTTGAGCGAGCGCTAATGCCTATGTTTTGTTTCTGACTGGTTCAGTAATTGTGGTGCTTTGGTTCTAATTGAAAAATCGGTGAGAATTCCATCTACAGCTGCTATCAGTTTTTATTCCATGTTTCTACGTCTGGTTATTACAACCCCCATTGAACATGTTCGTCAGGTGACATCTTGCTCTCGTGTTGGTATGTTGTCATTCCCATTTCCTACTGATGTTACTGTAATGCTTAATTTCGGCGCCTGGTCGCCTTCATCGTTGTCTGATGCAACCGATGCCAGCTTGTCCCACGATGTTTGCGCGGAGTTGAGCTAGAGTGAGAGGTGGCATGAGCACCCTCTCATTTTTCTGTCTCACTCTGAGTAATTCGATTTTCCTCTCTAATTGCATGCGGTGTAAAGTCGCTATTCCTTCACACGCGTACTTCCCACACAGCGTCTCTCGTCACCCGGGTAGTCCGGTGACAGGTAGGATGCGCTGATCTTGAAAGGGTTAAGCCGACGGGAGAGAGGGAGTCGAGTGGATGCTTTTCAGACGCCGACATTGTCATAAGAGCAGACGCGACATGCCTACAGGGGCCTGACGGAGCCGTTGGGCTAGAGATTCCGTTACTTCGCAGAAACTTAGTGAAAACACTTTCTGGCGGGCTACCAGCGAGGCATGGGAATGACTTGTGTTCCCAGGCTGTCTTGGCGGGCAAATTCCCGCGTTTTCTGAAAAATCATAACTGTGATTGGCTTGCCTGGGGAATAGCTCCGTGACGTAGCAAAATCGGCGCAGAAATTGGCGCCAAGTATCTCCATTGGTGGAATAGTACTGCGTCGGCAATAGAGGGGAATTTTCCGCCGGCTTTCGAGTTGCTGATTGGAACGTTTAACCACGACCACTGTCGTGGGGGCGAATGTTGTGTGTTCGGCTTGTACGCGTGCTCTTGAGGGAGTCGGCTCTCGGCTTTCAGTCGGAGTAGGTTACAAGACTGAGCTCTCGCTGCTGTGGACAGCCTGCCTTCCGTTGGCTGTCTAATATACTTTCTTTAATTTTAACTGTTTGACGAAGTTGCTGAAGTTTCGACTTCAACTAACTTTCCGAGTACATCTACATCTACATCATTACTCTGCAATTCACATTTAAGTGCTTGGCAGGGGGTTCATTGAACCACAATCATACTATCTCTCTACCATTCCACTCCCGAACAGCGTGCGGGAAAAACAAACACCTAAACCTTTCTGTTCGAGCTCTGATTTCTCTTATTTTATTTTGATGATCATTCCTACCTATGTAGGTTGGGCTCAACAAAATATATTCGCATTCGGAAGAGAAAGTTGGTGACTGAAATAGACCTCGCCGTGACGAAAAACGTCTTTGCTTTAATGACTTCCATCCCAACTCACGTATCATATCTGCCACACTCTCTCCCTTATTACGTGATAATACAAAACGAGCTGCCTTTTTTGCATCCTTTCGATGTCCTCCGTCAATCCCACCTGGCAAGGATCCCACACCTTGCAGCAATATTCTAACAGAAGACGAACGAGTGTAGTGTAAGCTGTCTCTTTAGTGGACTTGTTGCATCTTCTAAGTGTCCTGCCAATGAAACACAACCTTTGGCTCGCCTTCCCCACAATATTATCTATGTGGTCTTTCCAACTGAAGTTGTTCGTAATTTTTACACCCAGGTACTTAGTTGAATTGACAGCCTTGAGAATTGTACTATTTATCGAGTAATCAAATTCCAACGGATTTCTTTTGGAACCTATGTGGATCACCTCACAGTTTTAGTTATTTAGCGTCAACTGCCACCTGCCACACCATACAGCAATCTTTTCTAAATCGCTTTGCAACTGATACTGGTCTTCGGATGACCTTACTAGACGGTAAATTACAGCGTCATCTGCGAACAACCTAAGAGAACTGCTCAGATTGTCACCCAGGTCATTTGTATAGATCAGGAACAGCAGAGGTCCCAGGACGCTTCCCTGGGGATCACCTGGTATCACTTCTACATCTACATCTACATCTACATCTACATTGATACTCCGCAAGCCACCCAACGGTGTGTGGCGGAGGGCACTTTACGTGCCACTGTCATTACCTCCCTTTCCTGTTCCAGTCGCGTATGGTTCGCGGGAAGAACGACTGTCTGAAAGCCTCCGTCCGCGCTCTAATCTCTCTAATTTTACATTCGTGATCTCCTCGGGAGGTATAAGTAGGGGGAAGCAATATATTCGATACCTCATCCAGAAACGCACCCTCTCGAAACCTGGCGAGCAAGCTACACCGCGATGCAGAGCGCCTCTCTTGCAGAGTCTGCCACTTGAGTTTATTAAACATCTCCGTAACGCTATCACGGTTACCAAATAACCCTGTGACGAAACGCGCCGCTCTTCTTTGGATCTTCTCTATCTCCTCCGTCAGACCGATCTGGTACGGATCCCACACTGATGAGCAATACTCAAGTATAGGTCGAACGAGTGTTTTGTAAGCCACCTCCTTTGTTGATGGACTACATTTTCTAAGCACTCTCCCAATGAATCTCAACCTGGTACCCGCCTTACCAACAATTAATTTTATATGATCATTCCACTTCAAATCGTTCCGCACGCATACTCCCAGATATTTTACAGAAGTAACTGCTACCAGTGTTTGTTCCGCTATCATATAATCATACAATAAAGGATCCTTCTTTCTATGTATTCGCAATACATTACATTTGTCTATGTTAAGGGTCAGTTGCCACTCTCTGCACCAAGTGCCTATCCGCTGCAGATCTTCCTGCATTTCGCTTTTACTCGATGATTTACCGTCTATTACTACGAACTGCGACCTTCCTGACAGGAAATCACGAATCGAGTCGCACAACTGAGACGATACCCCATAGGCCTACAGCTTGATTAGAAGTCGCTTGTGAGGAACGGTGTCAAACGCTTTCCGGAAATCTAGAAATACGGAATCAACTTGAGATCCCCTGTCGATAGCGGCCATTACTTCGTGCGAATAAAGAGCTATCTCCGTTGCACAAGAACGATGTTTTCTGAAACCATGCCGATTACGTATCAATAGATCGTTCCCTTCGAGGTGATTCATATTGGTTGAATACAGTATATGCTCCAAAACCCTACTGCAAACCGACGTCAATGATATAGGTCTGTAGTTCGATGGATTACTCCTACTACCCTTCTTAAACACTGGTGCGACCTGCGCAATTTTCCAATCTGTAGGTACAAATCTATCGGTGAGCGAGCGGTGTATATGATTGCTAAGTAGGGAGCTATTGTATCAGCGTAATCTGAAAAGAACCTAATCGGTATACAATCTGGACCTGAAGACTTGCCCGTATCAAGCGATTTGAGTTGCTTTGCAACCCCTAAGGTATCTACTTCTAAGAAACTCATGCTAGCAGCTGTTCGTGTTTCAAATTCTGGAATATTTCATTCGTCTTCCCTGGCGAAGGAATTTCGGAAAACTGCGTTCAATAACTCCGCTTTAGCGGCACAGTCGTCGATAACAGTATCATAGGCACTGCGCAGCGAAGGTATTGACTGCGTCTTGCCTCTTGTGTACTTTACATACTACCAGAATTTCTTCGGATTTTCTACCAAATTTCGAGAAAACGTTTCGTTGTGGAACCTATTAAAGGGATCTCGCACTGAAGTCCGTGCCAAATTTTGCGCGTCTGTAAATTTTAGCCAATCCTCGGGATTTCGCGTTCTTCTGAACTTCGCATGCTTTTTCCGTTGTCTCTGCAACAGCGTTCGGACCTGTTTTTTGTACCATGGGGGATCAGTTCCATCTCTTATCAATTCATGAGGTATGAATCTCTCAATTGCTGTTGCTACTATATCTTTGAATTTGAGCCACATCTGTCTACATTTGCATAGTCAGTTCGGAAGGAATGGAGATTGTTCTTAGGAAGGCTTCTAGTGACACTTTATCCGCTTTTTAAATAAAATTATTTTGCGTTTGTTTCTGGTGGATTTGGAAGAAACGGTATTGAGCCTAGCTACAACGACCTTGTGATCACTAATCCCTGTATCAGTCATGATGCTCTCTGTTAGCTCTGGATTGTTTGTGGCTAAGAGGTCAAGTGTGTTTTCACAACCATTTACAGTTGGCAATTGAGCGTTCTGCGTACAAGAAGCCTATGTTGTCCGTCCTGAGCAGTTTTGGCTAAAGTTGACTGTACCGGAGTTACTTACTGTGTGACTTCACTTGTTAAACTCACTCACTGTACCGTCAGTGATTGTGTGGCGAGCCTTCTTCGTCTCCCTCAGAGGCGTATTTGTGTTGCTAGGCAGTCTTTAGTCTGGAACAACCAGACCAGGAGAATTTGTTTCGGGCTATACTCACGACATTATCATCACCACGACGGGACGTCGAAGCAACCAGCCATCGCCTCCGGTATGTCAGATCGTGTCCTTGCAGTTAAGGAGACAGCTTAGTAATGTACGTCCGCAGCACCGGCAAATCAGGGAATTTTGCTAGGTGATAATCAGAGCTCAGCAGAGCGCGCCTGTTCGTCTTTTCTGACTTTGCTCTGTCTTGGGTGTTCATTGTCTGAGTTATCACTACTGTAGCAGCACTTCATGCTGGGTTGGCTGGGTGTTTCTCTTAAGATTTGAGTTGCAAGGAATTGGCTCCACATACCACTTGGTCATAAATGTTACAATCAAGTTTATGGGCAACTTCACCTTCACAGCATTTATCTGAGTATCCAGTTTGATGTATTGTAAATGTTTCATGTGTTTTGTTTATTATTTTGAGTTTAGTCATAATAAATCAAATTGTTATTTTGGACAGAACTTCATTCTGTTAATCGGTAGAGCAATCCTTTCATTTCTCACTACGTTAGTGAAACTTTCCTTTATCTAATTAATTTCTATCCAATTAAATTATTGCAAGTGCCAAACTCTCTTCTACTCCACTTGCAGGGTCGATTGCAGTCAGTTCGCGTTTCTTCTTAATCCATGTGCAACAGCAAAAGTCGGAGTTAGAAAAGGGGGGGGGGGCTTAGAGCATCATTTCCATATGAAGATTCGAGAAGAATTTAGTGTTAAATATACTGCAGGTCCCGGCACTTCGCAAGAGCCGGATATGCACGTGCTCTAAATCTTTCACAAAGTGAGGTAGAGGGAGCCGACACCGGGCGGTACTTGGTAAGCGACAGCCAGCTCCCGAAATCTGGAGCTAATGTAAGCGAAAAACAGTCTTAGTCCTGGTAAACACTGTTCACTCGGCTTTCGCGTTTAGGCAGAGTGCCAGTGCCAATTTATTTATTAATTTATTTAAATAATAAAGTCAAAGAGCGTGAGGAAATAACAACAGTCTGCCTGAAAATACTTGCAGCAAGCTTTCTGCCGATCGCGTCTGCAGAGTCGGTCGCTGTTGTTTGGGACACCTGACGCAACATACAGTTGTAGCTCGCGCAGTCAGACATCGCCTACAGCACCGCTCCTCGGGTCTAGACGACTGGAAAACCATGGCCAGGTCAGATGAGTCCCGATTTCAGTTGGTAAGAGTTGATGGTAGGGTTCCAGTGTAGCTCAGCCCCCCGAATCCATGGTTCCAGGTTGTCAACAATGCACTGTGCAACTTGGTGGTGGATCCATGATGATGTGGGCTGTGTTTAAACGGAGCTGAACCGATCACTGGTGAGAAATAGTTATGTTCGGCTACTTGGAGACCATTTGCAGCCATTCGTGGTCTTCTAGGCTACAGCTGTTCGCGATTGGTTTGAAGAACATTCTGGACAATTCGAACGAACGATATGGGTACCCAAGTCACTCAACACGAGTCCCATCGAACATTCATGGCACATAATCGAGATTTCTGTTCGTGCACAAAATCCTCCACGGGCAACACTTTCGCAGTTGTGGAGGACTGTAGTTGCAACACGGCTCAAAATTTCTGCAGGGTAATTCCAACGACTTGTTGAGTCCATGTCACGTCGAGTTGCTGCACTATGTCTGACAAAAGGAGGTCCGACACGATATTAGGAGGTGTCCGTGACTTTTGTCACCTCAATACACATCACTGACATAAGAACGCCGCTCAACTGAAACGTGGCGAGAGCTATTAAGGAACATGTTGACATGTACTGCCGCTAGAGGTCACTTGTGCATTCATTTAATCGTCAATTGCATACATAAAAATATGATTTTCATGAAGTGTGGTAACTGGGTGCAACTGTATCATCCTGTATATGCAGAATGAATAAGTATACGGAGGTGTGGTTTTCGTCAAGCTATAGAGGACAATATGGCAAATTTCGTGAGGTTGGCAAGTACGTTTTATCGTTTATAGTCGCTGAATTATGAAATTGTTTTTAAACGGAACCATATGCCTTTTCCTGTGGCGCTTGAAGAGAGCTTGTAAGAGAACTTCAACAATTTTGACGACGTAACATATATGGGACTTGGTCAACTAGTTCGAGATAGCAGCGCCGCAAACGACTGTCCCGCCGTCAGGAGAAGAGCTTCCACGAACGTCTGCCACACCAAATGTAAGAAAACACATTCCTCAGGTACTGTTATGGTGTTTATGATTACGGGTGTCATACCAAATGCTGCAGATGTTGACTTTGAGCATTGCTACACGCTATAAAGTGATTTGTAGAAACATTAGTGCACGTTGAATTTCCTCTGGACATAACGGCAGCACAGGCCTGTGTTATAAGGAATTTCACGCCTTCAGGTGTGATATTTCCTAGTAGACCTCATATTGTAATTTTCGTGATAGGTAAAAGTATAGGCGTGTTAAGTTTGGTGAGTGTGCAGATCGTTTAGCGTTTCCAGAACGACTCTTCTAATGCTCTCCAAATTCTCTGAAGAGAGTCTGTAATTACATGTGCGGAATGGAATGGACGTTCGTGATGTTGGTATGACACTGAATATGTCCAATGGAAGGTCTTTCAATAACTGCGACAGCAGCATGTCTTAAGAACTCGAGACACTCTAGTGTATTTAGATTCCCATAAGTAAAAAGGGGAGCAATGATGTGGCTCTTGAAAAACACGCCCAATACGTTGATAGACCAAGAGCATTTTTTTGTCTACATCTTTGAGTCAGAGTGGATTTTCAGCTGACAATTACTGCATGTTGCGAAGACTGAAGTATCCATGGTTTGTAACCAATGCTCCTTCCTTGAACAATATTTTGCATAGGTATGGTTCAAATGGCTCTGAGCACTATGGGACTCAACTGCTGAGGTCATTAGTCCCCTAGAACTTAGAACTAGTTAAACCTAACTAACCTAAGGACATCACAAACATCCATGCCCGAAGCAGGATTCGAACCTGCGACCGTAGAGGTCTTGCGGTTCCAGACTGCAGCGTCTTTAACCGCACGGCCACTTCGGCCAGCTTGCATAGGTATGTCACATCATTTCGCACTTTTCGTAGATAACATTCGGAGAACTGGAACCAAATTTGGAAGTTATTGTCATGAAGCTGTAGATGCAACGAAAATGTGAGAAGGGTGGTATGCGATGGAATGTAGTTTTCGCAGAACACTTGTTTGGCTTATCCCTCTCGTACTGCCGAGACGGCTCTTACTGACATTTACATTGTGTGTTACTACTTCTGAAACGTTTGTTTCATTTCTTTCATCAATTGTTTTTCTTTTTCAGTTGCGTATTTTTTTTGTACACTTCCACTTTCTAGAACACTTTTTATTATGTTTGCAAAGACAGATCGTGAGTGCTCGGTACGATCTGGATACTCTTCAACGTACAACTGCACCGCTGCTCTAGTACGCTCACCAAAGAAAGTTTTGCATCACTCCAGTTCCAAGAATTCCAGAAGATAGACGTTGACTGTGGACATTGTATCACAGACACAGTCCCTTTGACTGTTCAGAGATGTCACTAAACCATCCCGAAGATGTAAAGAAACATGCATGAGCAGGGAGGGGATCCGACAGCCGATCATTTCCAGTCATTCCACCAGGAAGGAGGTACACAGCTCATGTTGTTTGTAGTTCAGCCATGCCTAGATGATCAATACCCCGGTTCGATCGCGTCTGCATTGTTACTTTGTGCCAGGAAGGGCTCTCAACAAGGGAAGCGTCTAGGCCCCTCGGAGTGAGCCAAAGCGATGTTCGGACATGGAGGAGTTACAGAGAGACAGGAACTGTCGATGACCTACCTAGCTCAGGCCGCCCAAGGGCTACTACTGCAATGGACGACCGATACCTGCGGATTATGGCTCGGAGGAACCCTGACAGCAACACCATCATGTTGAATAATGCCTGGGATAGATTGAAAAGGGCTGTTTATGGACGATGTGACCCACCAATCATTCTGAGGGCTCTACGCCGAATAGCCGTTAACGAGTGGGACAATCTGGACCAACAGTGCCTTGATGAACTAGTGGATAGTATGCCGCGGCGAATACAGCCATGCATCAATGCAAGAGGACGTGTTACTGGGTGTTAGAGGTTCCGGTGCGTACAGCAATCTGGACCACCACCTCTGAAGGTCTCGCTGTATGGCGGTACAACATGCAATGAGTGGTTTTCATGAGCAATAAAAAGGGCGGAAATGATTTTTAATTTGATCTCTATTTCTATTTTCTGTACAGGTTCCGAAACTCTCGGAACCGAGGTGATGCAAAACTTTTTTTTGATGTTTTTAGTTTAGCAACGTTCACCACAAACGCTAGTCGCTTTTCGGTCTCTCGTATACATTGTGAATGTCTTAGTAGTTTTATGAGCAAGTTATCAGACTACTACAACAACGAACACAGAGTGATAGTATTTAAGTGCATAAGGAAACACAACATCTTACCTGAGTTACATGTCTACTTACATTTGTTAGAACAGGGCACATGTTTGCGGAAGCTCTTCTCCCGACGGCGGGACACTGCTTTATGGCGCTGTCATCTTGATATTATTTGATTGAGTCCCATACATATTACGTCGTTGAAATTCTCTTACAAGCCTCTTTCAAATGCCACAGAAGAAAGTATATTATTCCTCTGAAGAAAAGAAAAACATGTCGGTGTCGTTATTCGGCGACTATAAACGAAAAAAATAACTTGCGAACGTCAAATTTGCCATATTATCCGCTATAACTTGGCGAAAACGCATCTCGATATATTTATTTATTCTGGACATATTACGGATGACCTGTCTTAGCTGCCTCATTCTGTTTATGTAGATATACATGCAAAAGCTGCTCCACGTTCCTCCGTCGAGACTAGCTAAAGGTGACAGACATTGCAGAATCTTATCCCGACGCCTATGTTGGGAGATAAGCGTGACATGTTGCGGGTGGGACATTTAAGTAGTCGGTTGAAAACGGGTGGATGCATATAGTTAAAATTCGAATCAGCCAACAGGAGGATTGAAAGCTGACGGTGATGGCAAAGCGAAAGCCTTGGGGCATACGTAGGAGTAGCGCATTTGTCACGGAGGCTACAATTAGCGTGGAATGCGCTCGCCTCGCGTGCCGCCTTCCGTGAGAACCGCCGATGCGCTGAGACCCCCCACCCACCCCCTCCCTCCCCCATCCACCAACACACACCAACGCCCAAATCCTTCTTCTTCACGAGCCTCTGGGCTCTTAGGGGGCACTAATACTACCTGCTACTACAAAAGCTACGGAATATATATATATATATATATATAGTGAACAGCAAACTCTTACAGCGTTCGGTGTAGTCTCTTGACTAGGAAAGTATCGGAGATGATTTTCAGGAAAGTAATTCAGAATAAACTGCACAAATTTCCACTTCTTAAAGTGAATCACATCTAATCTTTCGCAACGGTAAGAGTCTTTGCTTGTGAGGTACGTGGTTGAGCCAGACTTGAATCGAAGCTGTGCACTTGATTAGTTACACACCAACCTGTGCAGGTGTGATTTTCAGGTGATTTCCCACTCAATACGTTTACTTATTTATTTATGCCGATCTTTTCCCTTGAAAAACTATGCACTTGAGTCAATCTTCTGTTTCTAATGAGTTATTCTTAGAAAGTCTATTTGCATTTTTCTTTTCAATGCATATAGATCAGGAGCTCTACATAAGAACAATTATTGTAAAATAATAATAGTAATAATGCTAATGATAATAGTTAAAGTAACGAAAATAGATATTACAGTAATGTCAGGCTTATGAACATTGTGTTAAGCACGTTTAGAACAAATAAAGTTCCCCTGAGTTGGGAGTAAAAATAGCCTAACAGTATTCCTTCTTTTAATCAAGAATTCGATTTAGTGTCCCCTCTTTAGTTACTTGCTCTACCCATCAAATCATCTGCAGTCTTCGGTAGCGGTGCTTTTCAAAAGCTTATGTTCGATCCTTGTCTAAAATACCTATCGGCCGCGTTTCACTTCTGTGCAAGGCTATACTCCAAACAAATGCCCTCTTATAAGAATTTCTAACACATAAATTTATATCAGAACTTAAAAAAGCTCTCTTTTCATAAACGATTTTCTTGTCATTGCCAGTCTCCATTCAATATCCTCCCTACTTCGAGCATGGCCAGTTATTTTGCTCATCTAGTACTTTCAATCTCTCGCTGCCTTTTCTAATTCTACAAGTATCACTTGATTTAATTCGAGAACATCCCATTGCCCTTGGTTTACTTTCGCTGATACTCATCTTGTAGCCTCTTTTCAAGTCACTAACATTCCGTTCAGCTGCACATCCGATTGTTTTGCCGTTTCTGATAGAACTTCAAGGTCATCGACAAGCCTCGCATGTTTTATTTCTTCTCCCCGAACCTTAAAGCCCTTCCCAAATGTTTACTTGACCTCCTCCACTTTTTGATCAATGTCCAGATTGAGTAATGTTGGGAAGAACTTCACATTACTGCTTCTATTTCATGTCCTTTAAGTCCTATTACTGCACTCTGCTTTCTGTACAAGTTATAGAAAATATTTTGCTCCCTATATTTTACCCTTGCTACCTACAGAATTTCAAACTGCGTTTACCATTCCACACTACCAAACTCTTCCCCTGAGTGTACAAATGCTACACTGTAGGTTTGCCTTTCTTTTACGTACCTCATAAAGTAAGTCGTAGCATCAGTAATGCCTCACGTATTTGCACATTTCTTTGGCGCCCAGCTGATCTTCCACGAGACCGGTTTATTCCAGTTTTTCAACTCCTCTGCAAATAATTCAAGTCAGTATTTTGTAATCAAGACGTGTTAAACTGATAGTTCTGTAATAGTCAGACTTCTTAGCACCTGCATTCCTTGGAATTTGAATTCTTACGATCTTCTTGAAATCTAAGGTTATATCGCATTTCTGATATATTCCCTATGCAAGGTGGAACATCTTTGTCATTACTGCCTCCCGTAACTATCTCAACAATTCTGCGGGAATGTTATCGACTCCAGGCGAATTGTTTCGGCCTAAGGCATTCAGAGCTCTTCTTGTTACCATTAGCGTTTTTCACGTGTTCGGCAATTTTGCAGGTGGAACTATTCCGGAGTAATGTTTTTGTCAAAAGACGTTACAGAGAACGAGGCATTGTATTATGGGTATGACCCACCAACTAAATAATATTCAAACCCGTGGAGGACTGCTTCATCACAGCGACCAAAGAAATCAAATACAGGAAAATTCTTATTGCTTGCAAATACTAAAGCGAGAGCGTGAGGCACTGCAGAAAAGTAAACATTACATTGTAGCGACCAGAGAACCGGCTGTTTCGTAACGACACCGGTCTTTGCCATATAGCGTTAAGACAGAAGCATTTTCTACGGAAAAACTACGCGCTCAGCCTATGATTGGTAAAAAGAGCAGGTCGTTTCCGTTTTCAGTAAATATCGTCGAACAGGTACGCGAAACTATAGATTTTTATCTAAATGAGGACGGTCTGTTGTAGAATTTTGGAGTATGTTCCTTGGCTGCGTATTATGTCATTTCTGAAGACCGAGACTCTCCTCTGTAACAATCAACATGGGCTCTGGAAACAATGATTGTGTGGAAGCCGTGTCGTTCTATTCGTCCACGAGACCCAGAAAGCAGTAGACACCGGCTCCCAGGTTGATACCGTGTTCATTAACTTTAGGAAAACATTCGCTACAGTTCTGCACCGCCACCTAATGAACAAGATACGAGCGTACGGAATATCAGACCAGCTGCGTGATTGGACTGAAGAATTTCTAGCAAACAAAACACAGCAGGCCATATTTAACGGATAGAGAACTTCAGACGTAAAAGTAACTTTGTGTAAGTCCAAAGAGAAAGTTATACGACTATTACCTTTCAAAATATATGTAAACGAACTAGTGAATAACTTGAGAAATTCCTTGAAGCTTTTCGTGGATGATGCTGTTGTACATAGAAAAGTTGCAACGCTGGAAAATTGCAGGGAAATGCAGAAAGACCTTTGGTGGATCGACGCTTAGTGCAGGGGCTGGCAATTGACACTCAGCACAGACAAATGCAGGGTATTGCGTATAAACAGGCAGAAAGACCCAACACAGTATGATTACACGATAGTAGAACGATCACTGGAAGCAGTCACACCTATAAAATATCAAGGAATATGTGTACAGACAGATTTAAAATGGAACAGGCACATAAAACTAGTCGCAGGAAAGGGATCTGCCTGAGTGAGATTCATTGGAAGAACGCTCAGCAAGTGTAGATCACCTACAAAGCTTACAATACCCTCGTTCGACCTGTACTTGAATACTTCTCGTCAGCCAGGGATCCGTACCAGACAGGATTGATAGAGGAATCGGAATGATCGGAAGAGTGAAGTAAGCATGAAAGCGTCACGGAAATGCTCGGCTATCCCCAATGGCAGACGTTGCTAGAGTTGCGTTCTGCACCACGGTGTGGTTTGGTTTACCATTTACTTTTCGGGAACATACGTTCCTAGAAGAGTCAACCAATCTATTGCATTCTCCCACGTATATCTCGCGAAAAGACCAAGAAGATAGAATTATACAGATTAGCTCACACACGGAGGCTTACCGGCGATGGTTCTTCCTGCGAGTTATTCGTGATTGGAACAGGAAAAGGGAGTGACAGGGAAAGGGTGTGACAGGAAAAGGGAGTGACAATGGTGCACCAAGTGTCTCTCGCCACACACTATAAAGTGGCTTGCAGAGCATAAATGTACATGCAGAACTGACTGGAGTTACGTTTCGGAAGAATGTAATGCATATTCCCATTCAGGTACACTAACTATGGTTTCTGTGGTTACTTTATATCACTTTTGGAGAATGTTTTTGGAAATTTGTGGTAAGAAATTAGAATTATATTAATACCTTCAGCTGCTGAAGGGCGTTGATATATATCAACGGGGACAGGTGAAAATGTGCGCCCCGACCGGGACTCGAACCCGGGATCTCCCGCTCACATGGCAGAAGTTCTATCCATCTGAGCCACCGATGTGACAGAGGAGAGTGCGACTGCAGGAACAATCTCGCGCACGCCTCCCGCGAGACCCACAGTCTCACCTTGTATGTCCACACACTACATTCGTAGTGTACCACTCCAAAACACTCATTACTTGTGGAAGGCATTCTTACCAAGTCTCGTAAGAGTTCGGGAAATATGTGTGCATCCGCAAAGAAGAAGGTCATGGCCGGTATTGCCAGAGCTATATACTTATATGGGTATGGTGTCTGTTCTTTCGAACATATCCGTTCATCGTTACAAGTATACTGCGTGAACATTAATAAAACCGACAAACAGCAGGGACGGATTCCTAAATGAAAATAAAGGTAAAATGTCGTATGAACATGTGTCCGGCAACGCATCGTTGCCACGGTAGATGGCGCTGACGAATGAAAGTTCCTCTGACCACATTCCGTGTTCTCTTGTGTATTGCAGGCTGTGTAATTGACGCAGCGTGCTGTAAACAGCAGAATGGTCCGGTATTCATGTTAGGAACAAGCTGAGATGGTGTTTGTGTACGGTCAAGCAGGTGGAAACGATCAAGAGACAGTATGGCTATACCAGAACAAGTACAGACACGAACCTCATCACACAACATTTCAAGCCCTTTTTGGCGTTTGTGTGATTATGGGTCCTTTCAGTCAGATGAAGGTGCAGGCAGGCGTCAGACTCTGCATACATCAGATTTGAAGGACCAGGTTCTACAGCACATTGACACGAACTCCAGTACAAGCTGTAGGAAACTGGCCCGCCAACATGGTGTAAGCCAAAATACGATTGTGTGTATCCTGCACGAGAACCACGAGCATTGCATCCCCTGGAAAATCACTTTGAAAATCTGTTATGACGTGAATGCGATGCAGCTCTGTATGTGTTCCGAGTCGATTTGTTGCCATCGCACGACAACCTTCCATTTCCGGACGTATGTTCATAGGACCTTTTTTTCTTCAATTCCAGTCAAGATTCCGTCCCCTGCAGTTTTTGACTTTTATTAATGTTCACCTTGTATACCGAAGACACTGGTGTTGAATTTACTTAAAGATGGATAGCTTCTTCATCACGTGCACAATGAGCTAATAAGAACTCCATACCGTGCAATCTCATCGTCTACAAGGCTTTTGTTACACAAGCATTTGTCAATAAATGTTACTATGCGATTATTTTGTCTTGTACGTGATGTTATACATAGATAGGATTTTGAAAAACGACTTCTGCTGTAGTTTTTACGTCATGTCATGTTTCTCGACTTATTGTTTTACCACTAAATAATTATGTATGCGTTTTCTGTCTCTAGAAAATACCTGAAGGGTACAGATCTTCCTCTGCTGCTCCTCTATTAACTTATTTCAGCCACAAATTCTGCATTTCCAGGAGAGAATCCCGCTAGAATACCCACTGGCTTCCCCACTGCATTCCCATGAATGAAAATACTTCGAACAAATCTCACACCGTAACCCACTACTCACAAATCTACGAGAAAGCCCATACTTCTCACTCATGGTAAAATATTAACAATTCTTGAAAAAACTAAACGTCTACGTTTCTAAGTCCAGTTACTACATTGGAACGGTTTAAAGATGTAACTATAGTGATCTCAGATTTCGCTCTCTACTAAGAAAGCAATTACTACACTCCTGGAAATGGAAAAAGGAACACATTGACACCGGTGTGTCAGACCCACCATACTTGCTCCGGACACTGCGAGAGGGCTGTACAAGCACAGCGGACACACCAGGAACCGCGGTGTTGGCCGTCGAATGGCGCTACCTGCGCAGCATTTGTGCACCGCCGCCGTCAGTGTCAGCCAGTTTGCCGTGGCATACGGAGCTCCATCGCAGTCTTTAACACTGGTAGCATGCCGCGACAGCGTGGACGTGAACCGTATGTGCAGTTGACGGACTTTGAGCGAGGGCGTATAGTGGGCATGCGGGAGGCCGGGTGGACGTACCGCCGAATTGCTCAACACGTGGGGCGTGAGGTCTCCACAGTACATCGATGTTGTCGCCAGTGGTCGGCGGAAGGTGCACGTGCCCGTCGACCTGGGACCGGACCGCAGCGACGCACGGATGCACGCCAAGACCGTAGGATCCTACGCAGTGCCGTAGGGGACCGCACCGCCACTTCCCAGCAAATTAGGGACACTGTTGCTCCTGGGGTATCGGCGAGGACCATTCGCAACCGTCTCCATGAAGCTGGGCTACGGTCCCGCACACCGTTAGGCCATCTTCCGCTCACGCCCCAACATCGTGCAGCCCGCCTCCAGTGGTGTCGCGACAGGTGTGAATGGAGGGACGAATGGAGACGTGTCGTCTTCAGCGATGAGAGTCGCTTCTGCCTTGGTGCCAATGATGGTCGTATGCGTGTTTGGCGCCGTGCAGGTGAGCGCCACAATCAGGACTGCATACGACCGAGGCACACAGGGCCAACACCCGGCATCATGGTGTGGGGAGCGATCTCCTAAACTGGCCGTACACCACTGGTGATCGTCGAGGGGACACTGGATAGTGCACGGTACTTCCAAACCGTCATCGAACCCATCGTTCTACCATTCCTAGACCGGCAAGGGAACTTGCTGTTGCAACAGGACAATGCACGTCCGCATGTATCCCGTGCCACCCAACGTGCTCTAGAAGGTGTAAGTCAACTACCCTGGCCAGCAAGATCTCCGGATCTGTCCCCCATTGAGCATGTTTGGGACTGGATGAAGCGTCGTCTCACGCGGTCTGCACGTCCAGCACGAACGCTGGTCCAACTGAGGCGCCAGGTGGAAATGGCATGGCAAGCCGTTCCACAGGACTACATCCAGCATCTCTACGATCGTCTCCATGGGAGAATAGCAGCCTGCGTTGCTGCGAAAGGTGGATATACACTGTACTAGTGCCGACATTGTGCATGCTCTGTTGCCTGTGTCTATGTGCCTGTGGTTCTGTCAGTGTGATCATGTGATGTATCTGACCCCAGGAATGTGTCAATAAAGTTTCCCCTTCCTGGGACAATGAATTCACGGTGTTCTTATTTCAATTTCCAGGAGTGTATTAATACTACTAAGCCACAACAATAGCAATACCAGAAAAGCTTCATACAATTTATCTGAAACCAAAAATTAAATAGTTCAGTGGAACCCTCAACAATATAAAACGCAGTGATCGAAAGATTTTACTGAAATATTTCTCTAGAAACAGTGAGATATGCCGACTGGAAACTTCCGCACTAAATTGAATGAATGACTTCAACGCACAGATGACTTTATAAAAAACAGTGAGTGAAAGTTTCCCAAAGTTCATTAAATCCTTATTTCACGAGAAACGGCTTGGACACCATTGAAAACTTAAAATTTAATACGAGTAACAAGGCACAAACAACTTTGTCACTACTTAGCTTTAGAACCGCTATAGGTGGAACTGCAACTGCACGCCGCGAAATGTGAACACGCTCCTTAGACTTCGATGAACGACGTAAGCACACTAACGAATAACAGACGACTCGAATGAGTAACACAAAAATAAAGACTGAGATGAATGAAAAAATGGTTCAAATGTCTCTGAGCACTATGTGACTTAACTTCTGAAGTCATCAGTCCCCTAGAACTTTGAACTACTTAAACCTAACTAGCCTAAGGACATCACACACATCCATGCCCGAGGCAGGATTCGAACCTGCAACCGTAGCTATAGGTACACTTTTCTTCATAAGTAAGAGAGATCCTACGATGAATTTTGCACAGCACACAAACAATACCAACAGGTGTATGGAACTCTAGCATTTATTTAATTTATGAAAACTGAATGAGCTGTTACATATTAAACGTCATGTTTAAAATAACACTAATTTTATAGTTAATTATCTTAATGTTTACCACAGTTTTTAATGGACTTGGAAAATTCTAGAGTTTCATACACCTATAAACATTGTTTGTATGCTGTGCAAAATTCATCGAAGAATATGTCTTACTTATGAATAAAAGTGGTCCTGTAACAACAAATGCAGCCAACAGTAAGTGAAAAAATAATGAAATTTCACGTGTAAAGAAAGTATTATTTTCGTATGGTTTTGAAATTCCACTGCTATGAGTGTGAATCCTGAATCCTTCCTGGTCCTGCTGACCACGTTTTATGAACTTAGCCGGCCGGAGTGGCCGAGCGGTTCTAGGCGCTACAGTCTGGAACTGCGCGATCGCTACGGTCGCATGTTCGAATCCTGCCTCGGGCATGGATGTGTGTGATATCCTTAGGTTAGTTAGGTTTAAGTAGTTCTAAGTTCTAGGGGACTTATGACCTCAGAAGTTAAGTCCCATAGTGTTCAGAGCCATTTAAACCATTTTTTATGAACTTATTTGTAAAAGTAAGGACAGTGAAAATTAAAATGCCATGCTCCAAGTCGGCAAGTTTGATGTCTTACCACCCTTAATGGAATTCTCCATTTCTTCCTATCTTGTGTAAAGCTTCTCATTTTGGTCAACGTACTATAAACAGGGTACCTACTCTATAATCAGTTTCATATTTTAATATATTTACTTGCCATGAAATATCCCCATCCGTCCTCACCCGTCCGGCCTCCTTCAGGAATGACGTTTGTACAAAGACAGATAGCCGTTACCTCTGTTATGACAAATGAAAATACATGCTTATGACAAGACACGTCCTTTCCTCAGTACTGTAGCAAAGCAGTGTGTAATATGTGAAAATAAAAGATATCACCTCAATTTGATATCAAAGTTCTATTGATATAAACTGTTTTTATATAAAATACGAGACATCACTTCTGCTATGACATACAAACTCAAAAAAATACAGAATTTTCTTTATAAATCGCAAATTAGTAATTTTCTGAATGAAGAGTCATACAAAATCTAAATGAGATAAATCTGCTCCTTGCCCGCTTTCAAGTGGCGCTAATGTCGAGACTTCTGGGAGGGCGTTAAAGCCTCTTCTAATGGATAAAAGACCGTCCTTAAACACAGATGGAACTTCGTGCAGTCAGTACCTTGTAATTATGTCATTTACTATACTTGTGTGCATTCATGCGCATCTAACTTCCTCTTTTTTCTCTTATGGGTACTCCACATACCTCATTCTAGTACTTGCAAGTTTCACAGTACTTTCATTCACTTTATTTTTAACGCAATTTCAAATGCTTCCAATTTCTATTGCTTCGGATTTCGCAGGACCCACGTAGACTGATCAGCCAGAACTTTATGACAACCGGCCTACTATCGATATAAACCCGTCCAGGCGATAGCGGCGTCACCTAATGAGGAATGACTACTAGTCAGACACACGCAAGGGTGCATACAGTATCAGTGACGATGCTGTCCATGTGTAGTATGGGGAGAGCGCACGATCTGACTGAATTTGACAGACGGCAGAGTGTGACGGACCGGAGGCTCGGCACGAGCATTTTGGAAACTGCACGAATTGTCAGGTGTTCGAGGAGTGCTGTGGCGAGTGTCTTCAACACGTTGCGAAACCAAGGTGAAACCACGTACAGACGTCTTGGGAGTGGGCGGTCATCCCTCATTACAGATGTCGGACGTCGTAGACTGAGTAGTCCGGTAAAACAGGACAGGCGGTGAAGTCTGTCTGAACGCACAGTGCACGGAACACTCTTAACGATGGACCTTCGCAGCCGGCGACCCATGCATGTTAACACCACTACATCTGCAACTACGACTGAAATTTGTTCGTGACCGTTGGCACTTGATATTGCCGCAGTGGCAGAGCGTTGCGTGGTCCGATGAATCCGATACCTTCTTCACCATGCCGATGGGAGGGCGCGTATCCGTCGTCTACCAGGGGAACAGCTTATGGACACCTGTACTACGGGCCGGAATCAAGCTGGCGGCGGTTCCTTTATGCACTGGTGAAAGTTCATGTGGGCACCCATGAGTTTAGTGGAGCTCGTGCAAGGCACCATGACGGCCAAGAATCATCATACACTACTTGCAGTCCACATTCATGATGATAATGTTTTCTGACGGCAGTGGCATTTTTAAACAAGATAAAGCGCCACCTCACAAAGCCAGAAGTGTGATGGACTGGTTCGAGGAACACAGTAGCGAGTTCCATTTGATGTGATGGTCCCCAAAAGCATCAGATTTGAACCCGACCGAACTTATCAGGAGTGTGATTGAACGTGGCATCAAAGCTCATCGCCCGTCTCCTCAGAATTTAAGTGAATCAGGCGACGTATATGTGCAGATGTGGTTCCAGCTCCCTCCAGCGATCTACCAAGGAACCATTGCTTCCATGCTACAACGCGTCTCCGCTGTTATCCTTGCAAAGGTGGACATGCCGTTCGTTAGGTAGGTGTTCATAAAGTTCTGGCTGATCAGTGTATGGCTTACACACAATATGACAGCATGAGGAATATCATCTTCCCTCTGCTACTAGTGATGGTCTTTCGGCAATGCAGGATTACTTCTGTGTCGACTCAATATGCTTTTATTGCTTCCTTTACATCGCAATCTTGTCCAGTAGTGCTTGCTCATTGTCATCATGTTCTAATCTTCAGTAAATCATCGTCTTTGTTTTGTTTATCGTAAACTGTTTTGTTACTTAAGAAAACGTTTATCTATGGCTCCCTTAGTTTAGTTTAGAAGATATTTGTCATCCGGAAAAGCTACACTTTTATTTCTGCTTTCAAATTTTCGTTCATTTCGTTCACTGCTTTACCGACATACAAACGCTTTTCACTGTTCTAATTACTAGGTTACTTTCTTCATTCTCCACTTTCCCCATTTCCTTCGCGTTTTTGAACACATTATTCGACCTTACATTATTCAAGACGTTCTATATATCCACAAATGTCGCGAAGGTACCGTGGCTTCACTTTATTCTTCCTTTCATTACCAACCTCAAGGGAAAAATTGTCCCTCATGTTCTCCTACCTTTTATAACGGCAATCTCATCTTCGTCGCGTCTTTAATATTCTCTTCCGTACATATTTATATTATTACAGTGAGTAGCTTAAATGCATGAGATTTCAGACAGATGGTCCAATAGTCCTTGTATTTTCCCTATCGTATTGTTGTCAGCACTGTAATGACAATGCTTTTCTGACAGTCTCATGTTGTCTCCCTTGTTTCAAATATTCTGGGTAATCTTCTAGATGATATACCTTCCAATGATTTTTTTAATTCTAAGATTCTTCTCATTTACTCTTGCTGACTTACTGAGCTCGAAGAACAGAGTGCTCTGATCACATTCTTACATTGCGTACTGCTGGCCCGTCAAGCTCCTTCTGTTTCATCATCGCACTCCGGACACCTTCGTCGTATAGGCTTTTCATACAGTACGCGGTTTATTTCTCCATTTCTGCCGTACGTAGCTATGGTTACTAAGCTGCACATTCTGTGTTAACAGGTTTACTTTTTATTTCCTCGAAATTATGTGTGTCAGTTTTCCTGCGATCCTATCTGTTTGAAATTACTTTTGTCCATTTTAGATGATGAAAGTTACTTGTGTAGCGTAAACTGAGGATAACTACAGAGTAGACAGCAGCCAGTCACCAATTTTCTTGACCGTTTATTATCGCATTAGCTAGCTTTGGAACCTCGGCCAGCTCATCTTCAGTTGTCACTACTGTAACTTGAAAACTAGCTAATGGAGAAATAATCAACTTAACAGTTCGTTGCTAGTTGCTTTTTTAGCTTAAAATTACCCTGTTTTAAAATTTTCTGTTCATGGTGCTTTCATTCATCCGGAATTTCGTTCCTTGTCTTTCTGCAGATTACATTTCTAAACCGCGTATCATACTAGCTTCCTTCGAATTTTTGTATCCTTACTATTCCTTCTTTTAACGAAAAACTGTACTATTTCGTGTGTTATATACAACTTTATCGTCTCTGTTTTCATTGCACGTATATTGAACATCTAGCGTTAACAATGTTTTAGTTTTTTACATTGAATTTTTCTCTACTGAATCCTACACAACACTTTCACTTACGGCGTGGTCACTGTTTCATTCTTACTTAATTTATCAATATCCCAATTGCTCATAATTTCCCCCTTCTTTATTAATATTCTTAATTTCAGCCTACTCTTCATTATCACTAAGCACGATCCTAATACATATCTGCATTTGTGTTTGTTTTGCGATTCGGTATTTGGATGCTAAATCATTATGTGGCCGTGATGTAGTACATATCTCTCTGACTCGCCTAATGTTTACCAAGTTCCTATCTCCACTTGCTATATTTTAGGAATAAGCTCCCTACAATAAGACATACCTAACTGAGAGCTCTAGATACTTTTCGCCCCTGTGATTTATTTCCTTATCTAGTACTATTCTTTCCCTTCCCTACTACACCACACTAATGAAGGAAGATTGTTAGGTATTTGTCCCATTTCACGCCACTGGCCTCCTGAATGTTGGCTCACAAGAGATGAGAGTGAATGACTTGCAGTCTCATCTCACCAGACTATCCTTCTGTTTACAGAGAAAAATCACAAATTTCTCCGCTTTCTTTCACTGAGAAAGGGTATGCGATACTGTTAGTGGTCATCCGGCCGTCGTCTGTGGATATGAAATTTACATCGCCCCACCCCCTTCCCACAGCCACACCACGCTCAGCGATTTACTTATGTGCTAATTAACAAAAGTAAGCAGTGTCAGCAGCACATTTCACCCATTAACCTACATTTACAGTTATCAAATATAGATCATAACACTATAGCCTCAACACAGTCGTCCTGTTCCTCAAACTAAAACACTTACATTTAAAGATATTCCTCTCTTACTATTGAAAGTAAATAGTTTTAAAACGCGTAAAAGAAGTAGCTGAACGCATCCTTCGAGGTTTCTCAGCAAATACATCATTACAATTTCACACTTTTCACGCATTCGACCTCTTCCTCAAAATTAAACTTTAACATTTAAAAATATTCCTCGCCTACTTCTCAAAACGTATAGTGATAAAACGTGTAAAGAAAGAAAGCTTTTCCCTCCATTTGTTTAACCCATCCTTCGTCACTTCCCAGCCGAATACGCTGTTGTTGTTGTTGTTAGAGAACCACTTTGTTGCCTAGATGTTGTTATTGACCTATTGACACCTCATCAAAAATATTTAGTATTTCCATTTCAGTTCCCTAATTCATGTTAACTATAGCTTAGTGAAATTGCGTGTTTATGGAATATCGTCTCAGTTAAGTGACTGCCGGCCGCGGTGGTCGTGCGGTTCTGGGCGCTCCAGACCGGAGCCGCGCTGCTGCTACGGTCGCAGGTTCGAATCCTGCCTAGGGCATGGATGTGTGTGATGTCCTTAGGTTAGTTAGGTTTATGTAGTTCTAAGTTCTAGGGGACTGATGACCACAGCAGTTGAGTCCCATAGTGCTCAGAGCCATTTTGAGTTAAGTGACTGGATTTGTGATTCCTGTCAGAGAGGTCACAGTTCGTAGTAATTGACGGAAAGTCATCGAGTAAAACAGAAGTGATTTCTGGCGTTTTCCAAGGTAGTGTTATGGGCCCTTTGCTGTTCCTTATCTACACTCCTGGAAATGGAAAAAAGAACACATTGACACCGGTGTGTCAGACCCACCATACTTGCTCCGGACACTGCGAGAGGGCTGTACAAGCAATGATCACACGCACGGCACAGCGGACACACCAGGAACCGCGGTGTTGGCCGTCGAATGGCGCTAGCTGCGCAGCATTTGTGCACCGCCGCCGTCAGTGTCAGCCAGTTTGCCGTGGCATACGGAGCTCCATCGCAGTCTTTGACACTGGTAGCATGCCGCGACAGCGTGGATGTGAACCGTATGTGCAGTTGACGGACTTTGAGCGAGGGCGTATAGTGGGCATGCGGGAGGCCGGGCGGACGTACCGCCGAATTGCTCAACACGTGGGGCGTGAGGTCTCCACAGTACATCGATGTTGTCGCCAGTGGTCGGCGGAAGGTGCACGTGCCCGTCGACCTGGGACCGGACCGCAGCGACGCACGGATGCACGCCAAGACCGTAGGATCCTACGCAGTGCCGTAGGGGACCGCACCGCCACTTCCCAGCAAATTAGGGACACTGTTGCTCCTGGGGTATCGGCGAGGACCATTCGCAACCGTCTCCATGAAGCTGGGCTACGGTCCCGCACACCGTTAGGCCGTCTTCCGCTCACGCCCCAACATCGTGCAGCCCGCCTCCAGTGGTGTCGCGACAGGCGTGAATGGAGGGACGAATGGAGACGTGTCGTCTTCAGCGATGAGAGTCGCTTCTGCCTTGGTGCCAATGATGGTCGTATGCGTGTTTGGCGCCGTGCAGGTGAGCGCCACAATCAGGACTGCATACGACCGAGGCACACAGGGCCAACACCCGGCATCATGGTGTGGGGAGCGATCTCCTACACTGGCCGTACACCACTGGTGATCGTCGAGGGGACACTGAATAGTGCACGGTACATCCAAACCGTCATCGAACCCATCGTTCTACCATTCCTAGACCGGCAAGGGAACTTGCTGTTCCAACAGGACAATGCACGTCCGCATGTATCCCGTGCCACCCAACGTGCTCTAGAAGGTGTAAGTCAACTACCCTGGCCAGCAAGATCTCCGGATCTGTCCCCCATTGAGCATGTTTGGGACTGGATGAAGCGTCGTCTCACGCGGTCTGCACGTCCAGCACGAAGGCTGGTCCAACTGAGGCGCCAGGTGGAAATGGCATGGCAAGCCGTTCCACAGGACTACATCCAGCATCTCTACGATCGTCTCCATGGGAGAATAGCAGCCTGCATTGCTGCGAAAGGTGGATATACACTGTACTAGTGCCGACATTGTGCATGCTCTGTTGCCTGTGTCTATGTGCCTGTGGTTCTGTCAGTGTGATCATGTGATGTATCTGACCCCAGGAATGTGTCAATAAAGTTTCCCCTTCCTGGGACAATGAATTCACGGTGTTCTTATTTCAATTTCCAGGAGTGTATATAAGCGATTTGGAAGACAATCTGAGCAGCCGTCTTCGGTTGTTTGCAGATGATGCTGTCGTTTATCGACTAATAAAGTCATCAGAAGATCAAAACAAACTGCAAAACGATTTAGAGAAGACATCTGAATGGTGGGAAAAGTGGCAATTGACCCTAAATAACGAAAAGTGTGAGTGCTAAAAGGAACTCTTGAAACTTCGGTTACACGATGAATCAGTCTAATCTAAAAGCAGTAAATTCAACTAAATACCTGGGTATTGCAATTACGAACAACTTAAATTGCGCCGGCCGGAGTGGCCGAGCCTTTCTAGGCGCTTCAGTCTGGAACTGCTCGACCGCTACGGTCGCAGGTTGGAACCCTTCCTCGGGCATGGATGTGTGTGAATTCCTTAGGTTGGTTAGGTTTAAGTAGTTCTAAGTTCCATGGGACTGATGACCTCGCTGTTAAGTCCCATAGTGCTCAGAGCCCGCCTCGTGGGATTAGCCGAGCGGTCATGGACTGTGCGGCTGGTCCCGGCGGAGGTCCGAGTCCTCTCTCGGGCATGGGTGTGTGTGTTTGTTCTTAGGATAATTTAGGTTAAATAGTGTGTAAGCTTAGAGACTGATAACCTTAGCAGTTAAGTCCCATAAGATTTCACACACATTTGAACATTTGCTCAGAGCCATTTTGAATTTAAATTGGAAGGAACACATAGAAAATTTTGTGGGGAAGGCTAACCAAAGACTGCGTTTTATTGGCAGGACACTTAGAAAATGTAACAGACCTACTAAGGAGACGGCCTACACTACGCTTGTCCGTCCTCTCTTAGAATACTGCTGCGCGGTGTGGGATCCTTATAAGATATGACTGACGGAGTACATCGAAAAAGTTCAAAGTAAGGCAGCAAGTTTTGTATTATCGCGAAATATGGGAGAGAGTGTCACAGAAATTATACAGGATTTGGGCTGGAAATCATTAAAAGAATGGCATTTTTCGTTGCGACGGAATCTTCTCACGAAATTCCAATCACCAACTTTCTTCTTCGAATGCGAAAATATTTTGTTGACATCGACTTACATAGGGAGGAACAATCACCACAATAAAATAAGGGAAATCAGAGCTCGTACGGAAAGATATAGGTGTTCGTTCTTTCCGCGTGCCATACGAGAGTGGAATAATAGAGAATTGTGAAGGTGGTTCGATGAACCCTCTGCCAGGCACTTAAATGTGATTTGCAGATTATCCCTGTAGATGTAGGTGTAAACCGTGTAATCATATTAATTTTTTTCCGATTTCCCGGCAACATACATACAGCTGACGTTCAACACCCCGAATTTGCGTTCTTCGTGGTCTTCCTGCCATTCCGCTGTTGATCAACTGTCACTCTGTTGTCCGAGTGATCACAGGTTCTGAAGCCATTCGCAGATGTTGCAGTTATCTACAAGGAAGTAGTAACGCCAGATTGCAGACTGCAGAGGATCGATGGTTGCTACAGGGACTGGCTGTTGACACTGAATGTAAATAAATGTCACTTTATGTGCATAAATAGGCGAAGAAACTCGTTAATTTACTATTACACTATTGGTGATAAACTACTGCAAACAGTAACTACCGTAAAATGGGGCCTAGCTAGGGAGACCTAAAGTGGAATCATATGTATCATGTCTCAATCGTGTTTTTTGTCGGTACGCCATATCTCCCGTATTTATTAATCAGAATTAATAACTAAGACATAGTGTTAAAGATTTCGTTTACCACTAGTGACGAAGAATACACAATTAGTTTAAGGTTATAGTTTTCGTTAAAAAACATTGGTTTGAAAACATATTTGTGAAGCCAACGAAGAAGGTGTCATCTATTGAGAAACTGTTTAGCTAACATGCACGACAGCTCTTGCAATTTTCTAGATTCTTTATGTAAGCGTAGTCTATCGCGCGATTTCGGTCATACAGGTTGAAGTAGAGAATTTTGGAGGTGCCATCTATCGATAATCTGATTTTACTATTAAGCACAACTGCGCTTGGAATTGTTTACTTTCTTTAAGCAAGCGCTCCGTACTGGGTAAATAAACTGAATTACGTCAACGTTCATCATTACAGATAAGTAGTGTTTGCTTTTGTAACTTAATTCATTTAACTTTTGATTCGTCATTACTTTTCATCGCTTGCAACGTTACGGTACACTTCTTCTAACCTGCATACCATTAATCCGTAACAAAATTTCTAAACACTGTTTCTGTAACAATGACGGTTTTATTACCACCATATACAGTGCCACAGAAGTCAATGAACAAATTGTTTTGCATTTCTATTCACGGGCGATTCTATGTCCAATAAAGGATGGTCATGGAACAGTTAATGAATATGCCATTTCCAGTGTGTTACCTGAAGAGACAATGGTTCACCTCCGTTCCGATTTTGCCCAACATGAAGAAATATACAAGGTTCCATTGTACCCCGTAGAATTTTTTAACACTTTAAGTCCATCCTGTTTATCGCCTCATTAATAGCTTTTAAACAAAAATGCTATTATTATGTTAATTTGAAACGCTAATCCGGCATTAATTATTGTTGCAAGATTAAAGGTAACTCACACGGGTGAATACATAGTTACTGCCAAATTCATTGATTTCGATAAAACCGTGCCCATACCCCACTGTAACCTGACACCTTTTGATCCTATCATGCCTTTCCAAATCATAAGACAACAATTCCCAATATAAGTAGCTTTCGCTTTGACCATTAATACAGCGTAAGATCAAACGCATCGAAGGGCAGTATTGTATTTACCAGAAACTGTTTTCTCGCATGGAGAGTTATACGTGGATTTTTCACGAGTTCGCACATTAAGTGATATTTATGGTTGCTCTGAAACACATACAGCCAATAAGAAAACGATGATCTGATTGTAAATCCTAACATTCTTTTCAAAGGAGTTTTGAAAATAAAGTTAATCTGCTTTTTATATGTTTTACAATTAATCATGGTTTTCATAGTGGTATCGATTATCTATAGTGAGACTAATGTTTGTTACCACTATTCAAAATAAAATATCCTTTATTAATAAACTTGCATATACTTACTTCTCCAATAGTATACTGCGTATTGGTGGCTGATGAGGATAGAGTGCAAATTATTTGCACGAGTCTATTAGTGATCACATAAAACAAATTTTTGGAAAAGTAGATTCCAGGCTGTGATTCATTGGAAGACTGTCGAGAAAAGCGATTTATCCACGAAAGAGTATTTCTCATCAGCATGGGACGCTTTCCAGGTTGGATTAACGGAAGAGATAGAGAAAATACAACAAAGAGCTACGCGTTTCGTTATGAGATCGTCATGATGTAGTCGGCGCGAGAGTGTTACGGAGATGTTCAACAAAAGCCGGTGCAAGGCGCTGTAAAGAGGCATTGTGCATCATGAAAAGGTTTACTGTTGAAATTCCGAGAGGGTATGTTCTAGACAGAGTTGGGCAACATATTAATTCTTCCAACATACGTATCGTATAATGAAAAGAACAAGAAAATAAGAGAAATTAGAGCTAATATTATTATTATGTATTATATATTATTATATTAAAGAAGAATACAATAGTTCCAATCACAAAGTAAGCAGGTGTTGACACGTGTGAAAATTACCGAACTGTCAGTTTAATAACTCAATATACTAACACGAATTCTTTACGGACGAACGGAAAAACTGGTAGAAGCCGACCTCGGGGAATATCAGTTTGTATTCCGCAGAAATGTTGGAACACGCGCGGAAAACTGATCCTAAGAGCCGGCCGTTGTGAATTTTAGGTGGTTTCCCGTAACCCAATTAAATGAATACCGGGCTGGAATGCAAGTCTCGACTCACAAGGGAACCTCCCCATCGCACCACCTTCAGATTTAGTTATAAGTTGGCACAGTGGATAGGCCTTGAAAAACTGAACACAGACCAATCGAGAAAACAGGAAGAAGTTGTCTGGAACTATGAAAAAAAAATAGCAAAATATACAAACTTAGTAGTCCATGTGCAAGATAGCCAACATCAAGGAGAGTGTAAGCACAGGAGCGCCGTGGTCCCGTGGTTAGCGTGAGCAGCTGTGGAACGAGAGGTCCTTGGTTCAAGTCTTCCCTCGAGTGAAAAGATTAATTTTTTATTTTCAGTTTATGTGACAAACTCATGTTTTCATCTCTTTTTTGGGAGTGATTACCACATCCACAAGAAAACCTAAATCGGGCAAGGTAGAAGAATCTTTTTACCAATTCGCCAAGTGTACAAGTTAGGTGGGTCGACAACATATTCCTGTCATGTGACGCACATGCTGTCACCAGTGTTGTATAGAATGTATCAGACGTGTTTTTCTGTGGAGGAATCGGTTGACCTATGACACTGCGATCAAATGTTTTCGGTTCCCATTGGAGAGGCACGTCCTTTCGTCTACTAATCGCACGGTTTTGCGGTGCAGTCGCAAAACACAGACACTAAACTTATTACAGTGAACAGAGACGTCAATGAGCGAACGGACAGATCATAACTTTGCGAAAATAAAGAAAGTAAACTTTTCACTCGAAGGAAGACGTGAACCAAGGACCTCTCGTTCCACAGCTGCTCACGCTAACCACGGGAGCACGGCGCTCCTGACCTCACACTGTCTTTGATGTTGGCTATCTTGCGCATCGTCTACTCAGTTTGTATATTTTGCTTATTTTTTTCATAGCTCCACACAGCTTCTTCCTGTTTTCTCTATTTATCTGTGTTCAGTTTTTCAAGGCCTATCCACTGTGCCAACTTATAACTAAATTGAGGGGGGTGCGATGGGGAGGTTCCCTTGTCAGTTACCCGATTCAATAACATTTAGAAAAATTCGCTCACAATCACATGAATAACACTACACGCAGACAGTTGGGATACACATATTCCGTTCCAGAGGTTAAAGAAGTGGTGAAAGGAAGGGCAACCGTTCCAAATCCGTTAATAACCATGCAGATCCTGAACCGATACAGGACAAAGGCACAAGAAAAGGAAGAGGATTCCAGTATTTATTGTAAAATCTGAGTTTCAACTTTCCCACTGAATAAACGATAAAGATGGCTTCAGAACAGACGACAGAACTAGAAAAAATAATACAGCTGAAAATTAGTATCAGATCTGCTAAAAAATATTGAGTCACTACGTCTTGTTTAACTCTGTTTCCCACACTCCAGACACTGAATTCCGTACCTAAATCTACATAATTCTCTGCAAAGCACTGTGCGCAACAAACGGTACTTAGCAAAGTCCAAAAGATGGGGTTTCTTCTTGTTACAAACGCGTATGTAGTGCGGGATGACTGACTGTATAAATGCTCTGTGTTTCCTGTAATTTGTTTAATTATGTCTTCACAATACGTAGGTTGGTTCAAATGGCTCTGAGCACTGTGGGACTTAACATCTGAGGTCATCAGTCCCCTAGAACTTAGAACTACATAAACCTAACTAACCTAAGGACATCACACACATCCATGCCCCAGGCAGGATTCGAACCTGCGACCGTAGCGGTCGCGCGGTTCCAGACTGAAGCGCCTAGAACCACTCGGCCACACCGGCCGGCAATACGTAGGTGACTGAAAAATATCTCTACACGTCTCACTTAAAAATATTTCTTAAATAATACTATAATTATTGTATAACTGAATCTGTCTGCCAATTGAGGTTTTTCAAAATTTCCGTGACGCTTTCCTGTGAGGTACGCAAACACGAGAACTCTAGGGACGCCCGTCTTTGTATACATTCAGTATCCCTGGTTAGTCTAAATATGGCATGCGTCTCACACAGTTGAGCAGTAGTCTAAGATGGGACGAAAAAGTGACTTGTAAGCAATCTCCTTTGCAGACTGACTGCGTTTTACCACTATCCTGGCAATGAACCAAAGTTTGCTGTATACCTAATTACACTTAGACTATATGATTATGTAATCTCATATCCCTATAAATTTTTACACCGACGTATTTGTATGACTTGATGGATTCAGATTGTCAATCATTATTATTACATTGTTATTTTACCCATAGGGTACTACGTCCGTTTTGTGAAGTTCATACTGTACAGTGTGGTAAACGTTACATAGGACGAAAAGCAATTACTATACAAGAATGGTCTATTGAACACCAACGACACTTCCGCCTTCTAGAGCCGAACTAATCTGCAATGGCTGACCAATTTATTTCCATTTACCATTCAATGGATTACGGGAAAGTCAAAATATTGATCACAGCTCAAATGGCTCTGAGCACTATGGGACTTAAAATCTGAGGTCATCGGTCCCCTAGAAATTAGAACTACTTAAACCTAACTAACCTAAGGACATCACACACGTCCATGCTCGAGGTAGGATTCGAACCTGCGACCGTAGCAGCTGTGCGGCTCCGGACTGAAGCGCCTAGAACCGCTCGGCCATAAGTGTCGTCCTGGCCACACAGTCATCCTACTAAGATTCAAGAGTTAAGATAATTATGGAAATACGATTGCCATACAACCTACTCAACTGACACTAGGGTTTCCACTTCGGTGTCAATGGAAACCATACCTTATATGTCTGTGCTCTCAGAGGAATTATAATTCTGAGGACTCTCTGCCTAGCATTCAAACACCTACCCTCCATTTAATTACTGACCACATAATTTGTAAGCGCTTTGGATTTGAAGACACGTGAGTTTCTCTTTGAGATGTGTTACTACTGCCCCTTATCTAACTTACTAAACATAATTATGATCTATCTACTTGTTTTCTCTGTCCTTTTTATTTTAGTAATCAATGCTGCTTCATGGTCACAGCCGGACGGAGTGGCCAAGCGGTTCTAGGCGCTACAGTCTGGAACCGCGTGACCGCTACGGTCGCAGGTTCGAATCCTGCCTCGGGCATGGATGTGTGTGATGTCCTTAGGTTAGTTAGGTTTAAGCAGTTCTAAGTTCTAGGGGACTGATGACCACAGCAGTTGAGTCCCATAGTGCTCAGAGCCAAAGTCATGGTCACAAATACCAGTTTCAATGCGGACATATTATATAATTCTATAAACTCCATTGCAGTGGAATATTACACATTAATGTGACCACCTGTCAAAGCCCGAATAACAGACGCGCGGAGTAGCCGTGCGGTCTGGGGCGCCTTGTCGCGGTTCGCACTGCTCTCCCCGACGAAGGTTCGATTCCTCCCTCGGGCATGGATGTGTGTGTTGTCCTTAGCGTAAGTTAGTTTAGGTTAGATTAAGTAGTGTGTAAGCCGAGGGACGGATGACCTCAGCAGTTTGGTCCCATAGTCCTAACCACAAATTTCCAATTTCCTGAATAACCATTTTTTGCATCGGGGACCGCTGTGAGACGTCCAGGATGAGATAGGTGGTAAAAGGTATCGACAGGGATGTGGAATCATGCCGAGTCTGGTGCCGTGGACAGATGCGAAAGTTTTCTCGGTTGAGGATCCATGTTGCAGACAGTTCGATCTAGGTGGTCTCATAGCTTCTCGATTAGGTTTTCGTCCGGGGAATTTAGCGGCCAGCGGATTGCGATAAACTCATCCCGGTACCCTTCGAACCACGCACGTACACTACCAGCTGTGTGACATGTTATATTATTCTGCAGGTGGATGCCACCGTACGAAGGAAAAACAAACTGCATGTAGGGGGATATGGTACCCAAGGAGAGATGCACACTTGTGTTGATCCATTCTGCCTTCCAGAAAGACGATATCATCCAGGGAATGCCACGAAAACATTCCCCAGACCACAACGCTCCCCCCTCTGGCGTGGATCTTTCCGACGATTGTTGCAGGATGTTCGCTTTCAGGCATTACACGTCGATGGAGCATAAAAAGTCATTCATCTGAAACGGCCACCTGTCCCCAACTAAGGGAGGGTCCAGCTGTGTATTGACGTACAAATTCTAGCCTTCGTCTCCGATGAACAGTAGTCAGCATGGGTGCATGAAGCAGGCCAGGCACCTGCTGCAGCAATGTTCGCTGAACGATAATTCAGCAGACGCTCTTGGTGGCCCTTTGGTTCATCTTGGCGGTCAGTTATTCAACAGACGCACGTCCATTCGCCCATACACTTTTCCACAGCCGTCGTTCACCCCCTGTCATTTACGACCCGTTGTACACCACACTTGCCTCGGCGCCAGTTTTGTTTAGTACCATTTTGTCTTGCACGGTATACACTATGTGATCGAAGGTATCCGGACACCTGGCTGAAAATGACTTACAAGTTCGTGGCGCCCTCCATCGTTAATGCTGGAATTCAGTATGGTGTTGGCCCACCCTTAGCCTTGATGACAACTTCCACTCACGCAGACATAGGTTCAATCAGATGCTGGAAGGTTTCTTCGGAAATGGCAGCCCATTCTTCACGGAGTGCTGCACTGAGGAGAGGTATCGATGTCGGTCGGTGCGGCCTGGTACGAAGTCGGTGTTCCAAACATCCCAAAGATGCTCTACGGGATTCAGGTGAGGACTCTATGCAGGCCAGTCCATTACATGGATGCTATTGTCGTGCATCCACTCCGCCACAGGCCGTGCATTATGCACAGGTGCTCGATCGTATTGAAATATTTATTTATTTACTGCCAAATTATAGACCTGTTACCTGATTTTTTAAAACAGATAGTACATCTTACAATTTCCGTTATTCATATTTTTGCTGTTTTCTATGCTTATGTTTTGTCTACAACATTTACAAAGAATACATTTCAAAATAAAAATAATTTAAGGTTGAAATATAAATAAAATTTTGTTGTTGTTTTTAAGAAGAACATAAAAATATGATAGGATAGAGGAGAGACTTGTTAGTACCATCATCGAATGTGACTGACGGTGAATACCTCGGAATGATTTCTTCGAGCCATTGACCGCCAGTCACACACACACACACACACACACACACACACACACACACACACACACAAGTGGTTCTCAGTAGAGAAATAATATTGCTTATCCTATTCATTACTAATCCTATGTATTAACTTTAGGAGCCCATGCGTGTAAAGCGTTTGTTGATTTCTTGGCTAGATCGCCAGCACCTTATGCTTATTTACTGTCACATCTCGGCTTCGTCCTCTTGTCCCTCCTCATTGTCACTGTTTTCGCTGTCACTGTGAGTTTTGCTGTGTACACACTGGAGATTGTTGTTACGTTGCACATAGGCATGTCTGTTATATCGTATACGCATGTACTCTTCATGTGTTGTTGTTCAAATACTGTTTGTCAGAATGTTTAATTGTGCCCATTCCTCTTCGTCTCTTATTGCTGTGTATATATCTATGTCCGTATCTACGTAGTCTAAGTGTAGTGTCTCTGTTGTTCACGTATTGCCAGCAGAAAAAGACAGTTTGTTCTTGGGAACCTTTTTCCCCGCATGTGCATGTAGGTGTCTGCCTCAGACTCATACGGTTTAAGTGTGTGGGATAAGGTCCTTGTCCGGTTAAGAAATTTACCGTACTGCGGCTGGAATCGATATGTTTCCATCTCAATCGCTCCCTTATGTCATGGAGGAACTCGTGCAGTCTACGTCCCTTATCATATCCCACTCACCTTTCCATGTATCCAAACGCCAACTTTTAAGGTGACGTATCGTCTCTATCGGCACACCAGCTATTGTGTATACCTTATCTAGTCTCCCCATCTTTAACCAGTACCTTGCAGCTCTGCATCTGATCGTGATATCTATGGGGCATATTCCGAACAACACACATAGTGCATCTGCTGAGGTGGTGCCGAAGGCTCTAGATAGCCTAAGTAGGACACTTCTCTGCCCTCCTCTGACCGATGCTTTGTTGGTGACCACGTTCAGTCTATGTGCCCACGTGCTAGCTGCGAAGATGAGTACTGATTCGAAGAGCGCGAAGTGGTATGTTCGTATGACTGGTAGGGGTAATCTGTACTGTTTTAAATTTAGCCTCACCAGATTGTGTAGTATTTTTTCTTCTTTGTCTGTTGTTAGCCTTATGTGTTCGTGGAAATTCAATTTTTTATCTATTTGTATCCCAAGATAGCGCGTAACATGTGATCGTTTGATGTTTGTGTCTCCAATTTTAACCGAAGGATTCGATTGGAGTGTTCTTTTCAGTAACGTGTATGTTGTTTTGTTTTCGACCATCCTGAGTTTATTATTGTGACAACATTGTGTAGTTGTTTGTACTATTTCACTGGCTTTTTCTTCTAACTGGGATCTGTTTTTTCCAGTAACTACAACTAATAGGTCATCTGCGTAGGCGACAATTCCGTCTGACATGTCATCCCCATCCAGAAATTATAGGACTTCGACTGTTATGACCCAGAAGATGGGGCCGCAGATCGTCCTTGAGGACAGCCTTTGGTAATTCTTTTAATTACTTTCCGGCTGGACATCTGCCATTCGACTACTCGGTCTTCACTGTAGTGTAGGAAACTGTTGTACAGTGACTGCGGTACCTCCAGATGTCTTAACCTCTGAAAGAGTACGGGCCACCTGAGATTATCGAATGCTCCGGCAATGTCAATCATTATTGTCATGGCGTATTTATGTTTTGTAGTACTAACTATGTGTAGGGCCTGGTTGATGGCATCTTCTATTGATCTGCCAGTTCTGGAGCCGAAATGGTGTTGGCTCATACCCCTGAGAGCTCTGTGTGTTTGCAGGTGCTTACACAGTAGCTTCTCCTGAATCTTTGCTAGGGAATTTATTAGGCATATTGGCTTGTAAGTCTTTGGATCTGAAGGATCCCTGTCCGCTGATTTCTTAATAATGACTGCTTTGGGGGTTTTGCATACTGTAGGCACCCTGCCCAGCCGTAAGGCATCGTTCAGTAACGTTGTTAGGAACGGGGTAATCAGCAGTGCTTGTTTTTTCAGTGTTTCCGAGTGGATACCGACTGGTTCTGGTGCTTTCTTGTTTTTGAGCTCTCAGATTGCTAGCACAATCTCTTCTTGCGCAAAAGGACAGATAACAGTTACAGTGTTGTATGGTGTGTGTATGTTTTCTCTTAGTGTTGTATGATATATTGTGTGTCTGTATCGATAACAACGTCAGGGAGCAGTTTATACAGCAGAAACTCCGCTGTATTCCTCCATCCCCTCGTCATCGTGTCGTCATCCTGCCTTAGCGTTCCCAGAACTAGCAAGGCATTTATCTTCTCTGTCAGTATTTTGTATGGTTCCCCCCATATATTTTGCTCTGTTTGTGTTGTTATAGATAGCATCCATTGTTGTCTACGCGTGTTGTATAGGGTCTGTCTGTATAAGTATCGTTCATGCCTATATGTTTCAAGTCCTATGCGTCTTGTCCTATCTACTATTGCCCTTTGATATAATTTTCTTTTGCATCTGGCATCTTGTTTGAGTCTCGTGAGTTCTTTGGCCCAATGTAATGGTGAGCGTTTTGTGTTCTTTGCTGTTAGTATCGATGTGTTTTGTGCATGTTGTATTACCTGTGTTAACTTGTGTGCTCTATAATCGATTCCTCAGTTGATGTTTTCTAGATCGTGTTGTTGGATAATTTCCGTTAATTTGTCCCAGTCTGTTTTGTGCAACAATAGGTGTGTGGTGTGTGAGTTGGTCGTTGTGTTCTGAGTGTGAGTTAGTGTGTATGTTATAACATTGTGATCACTACTGGTTACGTTGTCGTGTACAGTCCATTTCGTTACATATGCCATTGCTGCATTATTTGCTAGCGTAAAGTCGATATTACTGCTCGTACCATGGAACCAGGCATATGTTAGGACCTTCCGTGTTCATTACATGTAATTGTGTTTCTTGTATTAGGTCGGTGATTATGCGTCCTCTTTCATCTGTTCTGTGTGAGTTCCAGAGGGTCGATCTGAAATTAATGACAGCACTTATCACTAATTTTTTGCCTCTGGCATACATTACTAGGTCTCTGATGTAGTCTGTGTATGGCTGTATTTGATGGCTGTATTGGGCGTACATGGATGCAACAACCCATATGACGTTCCCATTAGTTATTTCTATGGTAACTAAGTGTTGATTGCATAACTTTGTTACCTTAATTATAACTTCTGTTTAAAATTACTATTGCAGCCTTACAGTCATTGCTGCCTGCTATTGTGGTAGCATGTTTTAGTAGACATGTTAGTTGCCCATTTCTATTATAATGTTCTTGTAAGCACATTATGTCTGCCTGCTAATATTGTGCTATTTTAGAGATTTCCGTGCTTACTGTCGTATGTTTTTTTGTATTACCTTGCAAAATATTCATTTTTTGTCTATGTGTTCTGGGTGTATATTTTCTGTCCTTGGGATGATTCTGTCTGTCTGCTCAGTTACTGGAAAATAGAAAGAATCTCCGTTTGGATGGCATAATCTAAGTAGCATCCGATGTGCTGTCTGCAGTATCTCTTTTTTCTCTAGCCTACTTAAAAGTAAGTTAAATTCAAAATTATCATAATTAAATGTAGGTGGCTTGCTGTTGGTGCTGGTTTCTGTTGCAGTTCCTGATGTGGTACCAGATGGATTGTGGCTTGCTGTAGGCCGCTGACTGGGAGACATTTTAAGAACTCTTTGGGAAGTCACACGGTTACACTTCATTTTCTCACACACTTCTTCAATGCTTTTTGCTTTCACATGTGCAGTCGTCATCCCCGAATTGCGCTTCAACATTGCAAAGCAAGAAGGTACTTAAAACATGAATGTAGGTCTGTGCTGTGATAGTGCCACGCAAAACAAGAAGGGATGCAAACCCCCTCCATGAAAAACACGACCACACCATAACACCACAGCCTCCGATTTTACTGTTGGCACTACACACGCCTGCAGATGACATTCACCGGGCATTCGCCATACCCACACCCTGCCATCTGATCGCCACATTGTGTACCGTGATTCGTCACTCCACACAACGTTTCTCCACTGTTCAATCGTCCAATGTTTACGCGAAGCGTCGCTTGGCATTTACCGGCGCGATGTGTGTCTTATGAGCAGCCACTCGACCATGAAATCCAAGTTTTCTCACCTCCCGCCCAACTATCATAATACTTACAGTGGATTCTGATGCAGTTTGGAATTCCAGTGTGATGTTCAATGATAGATGTCTCCCTATTACACATTACGACCCTCTTTAATTGTCGGCGGTCTCTGTCAGTCAACAGACGAGGTCGGCCGGTATGCTTTTGTACTATACGTGTCCCTTCACGTATCCACTTCACTATCACATCGAAAACAGCAGAACTAGGGATGTTTAGGGGTGTGAAAATCTCGCGTACAGTCGTATGACACGAGTAACACCCAGTCACCTGATTACGACCGGCCTATGTGGCCGAGCGGTTCTAGGCGCTACAGGTTGGAACCGCGCAACCACTACGGGCGCATGTTCGAATCCTGCCTCGGGCATGGATGTGTGTGATGTCCTTAGTTTAGTTAGGTTTAAGTAGTTCTAAGTTCTAGGGGACTGATGACATCAGAAGTTAAGTCCCATAGTGCTCAGAGCCATTTGAACCTGATTACGTTCGAAGTTTGTGAGTTCCGCGGAGCGTCCCATTCTGCTCTCTCACGATGTCTAATGACTACTGAGGTCGCTGATATGGAGTACCTGGCAGTAGATGGCAGTAGAATGCACCTGATACGAAAAACGTATGTTTTGGTCGTGTCCGGATACTGTTGATGACATAGTGTACATTAACATTGCATCACGCGAACAGTTTACAAACTTAGCCGTTTCGGAAATGTTCATACCCTTGACCCGAAACCCAATGACCATTCCCTTTCGGACGCTAGAGAAATTGCCCCGCTTCCGCTTTACGGCAACGACAGCACCATTTTTCTGCGCAGTCGGACACGCTTTATATACCCTCCACTGCTGGTGTTTCCACCTGCAGTCTGTCACTGGTTATTACACGTTAGTGCCAAAACTAGTTGGTGATCACATTAATGTGAGTGGGCCGTGTAGAATACGCTTGGGATTAGACTGAATACTTTTGTGGTTATGCCATTAAATCACTACCTTGCTTGAGAAATCAGTCACAACTACGGGGTTATAATGTCGGTCGACATTTGGTAAGATCTGATACACTGGAAAAACTCCTAAAGTTCTCTGAAGAGATGCTTCGTAGTGGTGCTGAACTCGTCAGTTAACTTGACGCCCGAGGGGTATCTCCTACTGCCTAATTTTAGCCTTCCTTAGTTATGACATTCTCTTTCGTGATCATAATATAAACATAATGCTGTACTAGAAATTCAATGTTTACACTCAAATAACACATACAGTCGTGAAATGGATAGCACTTTAATTCTGGATCGGCGTCACTTCACCTTGGAAGCCGTTACACGACAGTTAAATAAAAAGTTTTGCTTATTCAGTGCTTTTCCTATTCCTCTCTACAGTACGTACACTGATGAGCCAAAAAATTATGACTGCTGCTTACCGCAATACTGAATGAAGTTTGAGGGCGTTGCGGGCCAGTCGCGGTAATGAAAGTGCAGGTGACAAATATTGAACTATTTGCAAAAAAAAAAAAAAAAAAACGTAAATTAGTTACAAACTACGGCGTACACACAGTTTATTCAACATGTAAATGTCACTACAGATACTAGGATTTAGGTTATGACACGTGCGATATGCCTGCCATCATTGGCTAACATGTGGCGCAGACGAATGGCGAAACTCTGCATGACCCGCTGAAGTGTAGGAATATCGATGCTATCTTTGTCCACCTGAATTGCTGTTTTCAGTTCAGCATTGATTTTTGGGTAATTGCTGTACACCTTGTCTTTAATATAGCCCCACAAAAAGGAGTTGTTCAGATACGGAGTGTTCAGATACGGAGAATATAGCGGCCAATAGGTGCCCGTGCCAGTGGCGTCTAGGTACCCCACAGCCAGAATACGCCCCCCAAAGTGCTCCTCCAGGACATTAAACATTCTCCTGCTTCGATGGGGTCGAGCTCCGTCTTGGATGAACCACATGTTGTCGAAATCAGAGTCACTCTGTATAATTAGGATGAAGTCATCTTCCAGAACTGTTGGATCTTGCCCACGTGTCGCTTATAGTGTGCCTAAAGGATGCTGCGTTCTCGAAATGCTATACAATTCAAATAAATAAGATTAGTAATTTTATTTCTATAATTCAAATTGAGAGTACTAAACTTATATTAACAAAAGTGTCGCAAGCAACATGCAAACAGTAACATTCAGCGCTATAGACAAAATACCTGCAAGCTGACACACGTCGCTGATAACTAACGTCCGCAATATTGTGCCGATCTGAGCGACCGACGCTGGCAGGAGCGGCGCTTATATTCACTTCCTGCAGAGGGAGCTCCTGACGCGGCACGGTCCTGACATTTCCTCACCACCTTCTCTGGTCTTCGATTCTTCATCTTCGTTCCGGCGGTTGTGGTTACGCCAGAACAAAAACCTTCGCGTACCGTTCGGTAATCACCGTGCCATCAAGGAATATCGTACCGTTTATTCCGTAACTGGACATTACACACCACACAGTGATCCATTGAGGGTAAAGAGACTTCTCGATCACGAAATGTGGATTATCAGTCCCCCAAATGCGCCAATTTGGCTTGTTGATGAATCCATCCATATGAAAGTGCGTTTCGTCGCTCAACCAAACCATGCATGTGCATACTAATTCCCATCATGTCACTTGTACAACTGCGCAGTTTGAACGTCCTAATGCAAACCGTGCTGCCATGACGATTTTATTTCATATAGTTCAATCATTGTGACCCTGTGTGTAAACGGAGCAGAGACGAATGGAGAAACACTCTAGTGACGATACGGGTCGCAAATGGGGACATCCGCTGACATAAGAGACTTTGATTAACGGCAGATTGCCACGGCTCGGTGCCTGGAAACCGGTATCTCGTAAACGGCGAAGATGGTCGGCAATTAGCATACTACTTTCGTGAGCACTTATGATATCTGCACTACTGGCCATTAAAACTGCTACACCACGAAGATGACGTGCTACAGACGCGAAATTTAACCGACAGGAAGAAAATGCTCTGATATGCAAATGATTAGCTTTTCAGAGCATTTACACAAGGTTGGCGCTGGTGGCGAAACATACAACGTGCTGACATGAGGAAAGTTTCCAACCGATTTCTCATACACAAACAGCAGTTGACCGGCGTTGCCTGGTGAAACGTTGTTGTGATGCCTCGTGTAAGGAGGACAAATGCGTACCATCACGTTTCCGACTTTGATAAAGGTCGGATTGTAGCCTATCGCGATTGCGGTTTATCGTATCGCGACATTGCTGCTCGCGTTGTTCGAGATCCAATGACTGCTAGCAGAATATGGAATCGGTGGGTTCAGGAGGGTAATACGGAACGCCGTGCTGGTGCCCAACGACCTCGTATTACTAGCAGTCGAGATGACAGGCATCTTATCCGCATGGCTGTAACGGATCGTGCAGCCACGTCTCGATCCCAGAGTCAACAGATGGGGACGTTTGCAAGACAACAACCATCTGCACGAACAGTTCGACGACCTTTCCAGCAGAATGGACTATCAGCTCGGAGACTATGGCTGCGGTTACCCTTGAAACTGCATCACAGACAGGAGCGCCTGCGATGGTCTACTCAACGACGAACCTGGGTGCACGAATGGCAAAACGTCGGTTTTTCGGATGAATCCAGGTTCTGTTTACAGCATCATGATGGTCGCATCCGTGTTTGGCGACATCGTCGTGAACGCACATTGGAAGCGTGTATTCGTCATCGCCGTACTGGCGTATCACCTGTCGTGATGGTATGGGGTGTCATTGGTTACACGTCTCGGTCACCTCTTGTTCGCATTGACGGCACTTTGAACAGTAGACGTTACATTTCAGATGTGTTACGATCCGTGGCTTTACCCTTCATTCGATCTATGGGAAACCCTAAATTTGAGCAGGATAATGCACGACCGCATGTTGCAGGTCCTGTACGAGCCTTTCTGGATACAGAAAATGTTCGACTGCTGCCCTGGCCAGCACATTCCCCAGATCTCTCACCAACTGAAAACGTCTGGTCAATGGTGGCCGAGCAACTGGCTCGTCACAATACGCCAGTTACTACTCTTTATGAACTGTGGTATCGTCTTGAAGCTGCATGGGCAGCTGTACCTATACACGCCATCCAAGCTCTGCTTGACTCAATGCCCAGGCATATCAAGGCCGTTATTACGGCCAGAGGTGGTTGTCCTGGGTACTGATTTCTCAGGATTTATGCACCCAAATTTCGTGAAAATACACTCCTGGAAATTGAAATAAGAACACCGTGAATTCATTGTCCCAGGAAGGGGAAACTTTATTGACACATTCCTGGGGTCAGATACATCACATGATTACACTGACAGAACCACAGGCACATAGACACAGGCAACAGAGCATGCACAATGTCGGCACTAGTACAGTGTATATCCACCTTTCGCAGCAATGCAGGCTGCTATTCTCCCATGGAGACGATCGTAGAGATGCTGGATGTAGTCCTGTGGAACGGCTTGCCATGCCATTTCCACCTGGCGCCTCAGTTGGACCAGCGTTCGTGCTGGACGTGCAGACCGCGTGAGACGACGCTTCATCCAGTCCCAAACATGCTCAATGGGGGACAGATCCGGAGATCTTGCTGGCCAGGGTTGTTGACTTACACCTTCTAGAGCACGTTGGGTGGCACGGGATACATGCGGATGTGCATTGTCCTGTTGGAACAGCAAGTTCCCTTGCCGGTCTAGGAATGGTAGAACGATGGGTTCGATGACGGTTTGGATGTACCGTGCACTATTCAGTGTCCCCTCGACGATCACCAGTGGTGTACGGCCAGTGTAGGAGATCGCTCCCCACACCATGATGCCGGGTGTTGGCCCTGTGTGCCTCGGTCGTATGCAGTCCTGATTGTGGCGCTCACCTGCACGGCGCCAAACACGCATACGGCCATCATTGGCACCAAGGCAGAAGCGACTCTCATCGCTGAAGACGACACGTCTCCATTCGTCCCTCCATTCACGCCTGTCGCGACACCACTGGAGGCGGGCTGCACGATGTTGGGGCGTGAGCGGAAGACGGCCTAACGGTTTGCGGGACCGTAGCCCAGCTTCATGGAGACGGTTGCGAATGGTCCTCGCCGATACCCCAGGAGCAACAGTGTCCCTAATTTGCTGGGAAGTGGCGGTGCGGTCCCCTACGGCACTGCGTAGGATCCTACGGTCTTGGCGTGCATCCGTGCGTCGCTGCGGTCCGGTCCCAGGTCGACTGACACGTGCACCTTCCGCCGACCACTGGCGACAACATCGATGTACTGTGGAGACCTCACGCCCCACGTGTTGAGCAATTCGGCGGTACGTCCACCCGGCCTCCCGCATGCCCACTATACGCCCTCGCTCAAAGTCCGTCAACTGCACATACGGTTCACGTCCACGCTGTCACGGCATGCTACCAGTGTTAAAGACTGCGATGGAGCTCCGTATGCCACGGCAAACTGGCTGACACTGATGGCGGCGGTGCACAAATGCTGCGCAGCTAGCGCCATTCGACGGCCAACACCACGGTTCCTCGTGTGTCCGCTGTGCCGTGCGTGTGATCATTGCTTGTACAGCCCTCTCGCAGTGTCCGGAGCAAGTATGGTGGGTCTGACACACCGGTGTCAATGTGTTCTTTTTTCCATTTCCAGGAGTGTATAATCACATGTCAGTTCTAGTATAATATATTTGTCCAATGAATACCCGTTTATCATCTGCATTTCTTCTTGGTGTATCAATTTTAATGGCCACTAGTGTATTTGAAGGACGGTGACTGCACGAGTAAGTAAAGACATGTTGGATGTACTGCCTCATCACAGAACTTCGACATCGGAGGATTGCCTGATCCTTAAAGCAGGATAGGCCTCAATCTGTTGACGATATGATGACAGAGTGCTATGCTGGTGCGATCGTCAAGATTGAACTGCGGATCAATGGAAACGTGTCGCCTGATCGGATAAATCATGTTTGTTGTTACACCAGGTCGACGATCGTGCCCGGACACGCTGTCATCTGTTATCTGGACGAACGGCTACTCGAGACATGTACCGCGTTAAGAACACAATCCGCAGGAGGCTGTGTTTTGCTATGGTGGATATTCACCGTTGCTCCCATGATAACACTGGTAGTAACTGAAGTTTCAGTGATAGCTGTGGGGTTAGTAAACATTATTTCGGACAACCTGGATCCATGCATGCTTAATGTCTCTCCGACGGTGACGGCATTCTCCAGTAAGAATAATCTCCATGTCACAAAGCCACAATTCGTCTACCGTGGTTTGAGGAGCATTATAGTCGAGTCATGTCAACGTTCAAAATTTGCCTGTGACGAAACCGATGGAACACGCGTGGGACGCTAGTGGATGCGTAGTTTACGGTAGTTGCATCACCTGTGCGTAGACAGTTAGTGCCACATACCTCTGGAAACCTATCAAAGCTTTGTCGAACGCATGTCACAGAAAATGCTGCTGTACTGCAATAAGCCGGCCGCCGTGACCGAGCGGTTCTAGGCGCTACAGCCTGGAACCGCACTACCGCTACGGTCGCTGGTTCGAATCCTGCCTCGTGCATGGATGTGTGTGATGTCCTTAGGTTAGTTAGGTTTACTTCGTTCTAAGTTCTAGGGGACTGATGACCTCAGATGTTAAGTCCCATAATGCTCAGAGCCATTTTAACCATTTGATCAGAGTGTGATGTGTAATTTTTGTATCTCACCAAGTCCTGTTGACAGAACAGTTAGCTGTAGTTCTGGAGGAAAAACGTGATAAAAGAAAACAAATAAGAAATAATGAATGAACTTGTGATGACCCAGGTTGAAGGAAAGAGTAAGTTAAACAAGGATGTTTAGTATTTTTTTAATTTATTTTTTATTGCAATCGAACGGTGGAGAACCAAGCTATTTTGCCTCATTATTGTACAGGCTGGAGGGGCACATGGAACCCTATCAGTAGCTACAAGTTCCCTACGTATTCTCCACATGTAAAGTCCCGTCGATGTCGATGCGACGTTAAAACCTAATGTTCTTTCCTTTCCTCCTTCCTTTCTGTAAAGTCAGTACGAGGGATGTTCGATATAGATTGTCAGTAACATTTCTAATTGTGGAAAGTAGAGAGCCTGTATACAGAGAGAGTGGCCATAGCTGAAGTTGCCCGTGATTGGTTGATTAGCTTTGGCGCCATTTTTCTGCCAAACGTCTCTCGCGCTTCCTATGTTCGCCGTGCCTTTGAGTTGAATTGAAGTTCAGAGGACTTTTGGAAACGATTAAAAGGTATCTGATTTATTGAGAGACTTGTTATGCGTTGTGCATGCATGTTCGATTTAGTTGTATATCGTTTTTAGTGCGTAATTAGCGTTTGCAACATGAAATACGAGTTGAAATAATGAAGCGTTTTGCCGGCCGCGGTGGTCTCGCGGTTCTAGGCGCGCAGTCCGGAACCGCGCGACTGCTACGGTCGCAGGTTCGAATCCTACCTCGGGCATGGATGTATGTGATGTCCTTAGGTTAGTTAGGTTTAAGTAGTTCTAAGTTCTAGGGGACTGATGACCACAGCTGTTAAGTCCCATAGTGCTCAGAGCCATTTGAACCATTTGAATGAAGCGTTTTGTGATGAAGTCGGTAGGCCTACATGTTTGAAGTAAACGCGCTAGTAATTGTACAGTATTGCTTTTGACATCTGTAATTGTTGTGCCATGCTCATTCGACTTTATAGCGTCAAACTTCGTTCCGAATCAGAACACTAGGCATTATTTTGGTTTCAGTATTATTGCCTGACTGTTGACGCAGGCAAGTTGTTAGCACGTTTTCCGCAGTTGTTGTGGTTGCTGAATCATTATTCGTAGTAAATAATTGTAAGTACTCTTGAAGACAGTTTTTAATAGGCCTACTTACTGTGGGGTAGAAGGGATACGGTAGTTTTCTTGTTATATTTGGTTGTAAGGTCGTAAGCAGTTGTTTACTTGTGACATGCAAAAAGTTTGAAGACGTGACAAGAAGTACTAATACGTCTCACACTTTTTGCATGTCACAAGTAAACAACTGCTTACGACTTTCATTCATCTAACGTAATACAGGTACGTTAAATCTTTAGCGTTATGCACTTCCGATACAAAACAAATGCTATACACTATATTTTTTTATTTACGTTACTTTCATTGCAATGTGTCTAGTCAACGAACTTTAAAGGAGATAAATGCAAGTAACGAATAATTTTTACAGCCACTGTATCAAATTTTCCTGTGCTGTACGTAGTAGGCTGCTATGTGTATATTATAGCTGTAAAGAAAGGCATTTAACGAATGATTTCGCCATATTGTCTTTGTGCTTTTGATTCGGTGAATGTGTACTCCACTACTCCACTACTGGCCATTCAAAAGTCCCGCCCGCAGTTTGCCAGAAAAATGGCTGCCGTATCGTCCGGTTGGCCACTCTCTCCCTATATACAGGCTCTCTAGTGGAAAGTGAGTAGGGGAGCCATCTATCGCCGTCAGAGGAAACTAAAATGCTAGACCCTACAGACACCTGCAGAATCATTCATCCCGCCCTCTCACAAGGAACGCCTAAGTGCGATGCTGTGAAAGGCCAATAATGTTTACGGTGTTCGTCGTCCCACATACTGTCTACCATGCAACCACAATATTGGCTGCTAATGGTAACAGGGGTCGGGATTGGAGGTATGCAATGGTAAGCACAGCATGAGGCTACGTAGCGTAGTTGAAGTGCTTAGTCAACGAGTAGCAACAGCGCTACAGTGCTAGTGGTGTTGCCGGCCGAAGTGGCCGTGCGGTTAAAGGCGCTGCAGTCCGGAACCGCGTGACTGCTACGGTCGCAGGTTCGAATCCTGCCTCTGGCATGGATGTTTGTGATGTCCTTAGGTTAGTTAGGTTTAAATAGTTCTAAGTTCTAGGGGACTAATGACCTCAGCAGTAGAGTCCCATAGTGCTCAGAGCCATTTGAACCATTTTTTGCTAGTGGTGTTGATACAAAGCAGAGCATTGACAACGGTAAACAAAGTAAACATTGCATTATATCTACAGTAATAATTGTCGAAATCGACATTTCGGCAGAAAGGATCCAAAGGAATTTCGCAGAGAAAGAAGTGGCAGATGAAATATCACCGTTACTGCAAGATGATTCAACGGAGCACACGCTGTTGTATACATTGTGCGGACAATGTTCATGAGGAATACAGGGATGACGATACGTGTTTAACAAGTGAAAGTGATGTTGAAACAGATGTCGAGCGGTGTAGTTCATCATCCTTGTCGGACAGGGAGCCACATTCTCGTCTCCAGTGACGCGTAGTAAAGCACAATGGTTGTCCAAGGTTCAAATGGTTCAAATGGTTCTGAGCACTATGGGACTTACCTGCTGTGGTCATCAGTCCCCTAGAACTTAGAACTACTTAAACCTAACTAACCTAAGGACATCACACACATCCATGCCCGAGGCAGGATTCGAACCTGCGACCGTAGCGGTCACGCGGTTCCAGACTGTAGCGCCTAGAACCGCACGGCCACTCCGGCCGGCGGTTGTCCAAGGATCAGATACTAAACGTCATTTCGTATATGAAAGACCATCAGCAACAATTATGAAGAGATTTCAAATAAGTCCGTAGCAACATGACTGTGTAGTGCGTAAGGAAAACTACAGATATTCTAGGCAGAACAAGGCACACTTGTTACGAAATCAGGTGATTGCGCGTTTGAAGGATGCTTGATAGAATTAACAGATGCGCATGATAGGGACCTACTAGGTTGTGCACACCAAATGCGAACGACAGAGATTACAGTGATTTCAAAGGAAGCATTGGATGATTTCTTAACTTCAAATAGTGCTACAGAATTGAGAGGCATAAGGTAACGAAATTTGAAACAAAGTGTCAACTTGACAATGCAAAGCAGACTGCCGAATCGGCCTGAACATTTGTAGATGAGATAAAAATCTTATCTGATCTTTGAGTAAGGAATTTGTATTTACCTATGACCAATTATGATTTGAAGAGGAATGGCATATGAAAGGGACCCTGGAAATGGGAAGTGCTAAGAGAGTTGTATCAAGATTAATAAACGTCAATGCATTAACGCATTCGTGTAAAATTATGCCAACTGATAATCTGGATGGTAAACTGGCTGGAAAGTTATTTATTGTGCTATGAAGAGTTAGAGGTGCTCTATCCCTTACGGTTCTTTCTCGTGTGCGTGATCATGAAAGGACAGCAGGGAATATTTACATCACAGCAAACAAGAGTGGAGAAATGGGCGTAAGAGGACAACTACAGTATGAGTACTGCTTTTGGGCAATAGCTTGTCAAAATAACTTGCTTTTGCTTGATTCCTAGCCTACGTATAAAAATCATACTTCTTAAGAGCAAACTATTCCTCCTGAAATGTGTGTGACATTGCAATTCATACCACCTGGAACCACTGGACAATGTTTTCTTCCGTGCTTATAAAATACATTATTCCACTACCTGCAGCTATGCCTTAAAGGATACCGAGTTTCACTATAAGTTCCACGACAGCTGTTGCACATTTGGTAGCATGCCATCATATTCAATCAGTTCTCATCACCCCATTACACCACTTCGTTTCTACAGAGTGGAGAAAAATTGAGTCACGAACCAAAATTACTAATGTTGTGTTAAACTACGGAAACTTGGCGCCACTCGCTCCGATTGGCTGTGAGATTGCCATGCTGACGTTCGTCGGTTGACGGGGGGCGCCATGGTTGTCGGTTCACACATAAAAACGTCCCTCGCCCCATCACTGCCCCAACGTGATACGCACACGTGTCGAATACGTCTTGCTGTTTGTCTCCACCTCACGTCAGAGGCATTCACACGTAAGCTTCGCTTCAGAGCACACACACGTCAACTGCGATTTTGTTATGCAGTAAGCATGGCGGCACAGTATTCGTTTGAAGAACAACGAGATATGGTTTTTGTTTATAGACTAGCCGAAGGTAATGCGCATTAAGCTCGACGGTTGTATGTGGAACGGTACCCAGCAAGACGCCACCCACACTTGCAAACATTTACAGCAATTCACCGGTGACTTGGCGAAACAGTCTCGTTAGCGGGATATCATGGTGATGCTGGAAGACCTCGAACTCGACCGGATGCTGCTTTTGAAGAGACTGTTCTCGAGCGCTTCGAGGAAGCACCTACGACAAGCACTCGAGTAGTTGGACACGACTTGGGCTTCACTCATCTGGTAGTCTAGGAGGTTTTGAGGGATGACGGGCAGTATCCATTTAGTTTCCACCCTGTCCAGGACCTAAATCCTGTGGCGGTCTATGAACACAGGCTAGATGTTTGGCAGTAGTTTCTGCGATGTGTTGCATGAGATCCCGACTTCCCCGCCACTGCACGTTTTACTGACACTCGAAACGTTCATTACTGGGCAAGGGGAAATCCTCACGTCACGTACGTCCACGGACACCAGGAACGAGTTTCGCTTAATATTTGGGCAGGCATTGCGGGTGACCATCTCATTAGGCCGGTTCGTCTAACTCCTCGACTTACCAGGGCAAATTACCTTCACTTTTTTCAAGAAACTATATCGGGTCTGCTGGAGGATGTTCCCATGGACATACGGCTATACATGTGATTACAGCATGATGGGGCGCCTGCACATAACAGCCGTGCTGTGCGCGGATATTTAAATGAACTCTTCGACGACCAGGTAATTTGCAGAGGTGCTCGTAAGACATGGCTCCCGCGATCACCAGATCTCACGCCACCAGACTACTTCCTGTGGGGATTCTTCAAGGTTCTAGTTCACCCACCCGGACGAGAACCACCTAGAATCGAAGTGGAATTAATGGATCGCGTTCAACATGCCGCCAGTCAAATCAGGGCAATGCCAGGAATCTTTGAAAGAGTTCGGCAAACACCGTTCGACGTTACCAAGCTTGCGTCGCGTCAGAGGGTCGCCAATTCGAGCACCTGCTTTAAATAAACAATGTCCTAGCTACAAAAAAAGGCCCTTTTCAGGGCTGACACAATTTGTAAAAGACTTTCTGTACGCGAACTAACAGCTGTTGACGGGTTTGCTCCAGGTACGTCTAATCATGAAACTACAATGGATGTGTCGGGACCCCGGCGGATTCACCCCCAGACCCCGAGAGTGGAAGGCTGGCGCGCTACCAACGAGCTTGCGGGCCGCCTTGGATACATCATGATCTCTGGCAGGCAAAGAATTCGCGGTCATGCGTTGTCCAGAGCATTCGGCAACAGAGTAATCCCACAGCCAATCGTAGCGCGTGGTGCCAAGTTCTCGTAGTTTAAAAATTGTGCGTTGTCGACCTACACAACATTAGTAATTTTGGTTCCTACTGGCATCTGATATCCAGGGTTAAAATTTCGTTACACAATTTTTCTCCACCCTGTATATGCATTCTTTAAGAGTGTTAGCTGAACGTCCTGCACGGTTTGTATCTCCCAAGGAGATCGTCTTCGATCTTGATGGTGCGAATCTTTGTGACCACTGTGGTGCGTCATTTTTCATTCGGTATACATGGTGCAAGTTAATGGTTTGTTCTGAACACTTCTTGAAAGTCGAAATTGTCCATTTTGTCAAGTGTAACACATACTTCCCACTGAAGGTTGATCTGTGCACCTCCCGGACACTAGTTTCCTGTCACCCTCCTGATGCACTTGCTGAGTCATTAGCAGGTAATACTTTTCCTGTCGTAATTGTTAACTCAACACATTTAAATGAGCCTTGCTAAAGTTATAACTTGTTACCTCGCACTCAAGGGGTTCCTTGTCAGACGTGTTGCGGAATGAAGTGAATGAAGTGGCCATGCCTGTAAGGTTTGAACATGTCTGAGTTTCTTGAACAGAGCTATTCAATAAAATCTTGTGTTCTCCTGAACAAAAGAGCTTCTGTGGCCTATGACGAATTTAATGAGCTTGCTATGTCCTGCCGAGTCTGGTTTTGTTCTCACATGGCATTTCAGGATGGTCGAGAAAGTTGCAGAGTTTAAGGAGGTGATGGCACGCCTGTTGCTCCCTTGACGAACAGTCAATAGGAGGACTGTCATTATTCACAGTGATCTATGTATCATTATCAGACAACTATCATGTATCCAGAATGAGATTTTCACTCTGCAGCGGAGTGTGCGCTGATATGAGACTTCCTGGCAGATTAAAACTGTGCCCGACCGAGACTCGAAATCGGGACTCTTGCCTTTCGCGGGCAAGTGCTCTACCATCTGAGCTACCGAAGCACGACTCACGCCCGGTCCTCACAGCTTTACTTCTGCCAGTATCTCGTCTCCTACCTTCCAAACTTTACAGAAGCTCTTCTGCGAACCTTGCAGAACTAGCACTCCTGAAAGAAAGGATACTGCGGAGACATGGCTTAGCCACAGCTGTGAGGACCGGGCGTGAGTCGTGCTTCGGTAGCTCAGATGGTAGAGCACTTGCCCGCGAAAGGCAAAGGTCCCGCGTTCGAATCTTGGTCGGGCACACAGTTTTAATCTTCCAGGAAGTTTCATATCAGCGCACACTCCGCTGCAGAGTGAAAATCTCATTCTGGAAACATCCCCAGGCTGTGGCTAAGCCATGTCTCCGCAGTATCCTTTCTTTCAGGAGTGCTAGTTCTGCAAGGTTCGCAGAAGAGCTTCTGTAAAGTTTGGAAGGTAGGAGACGAGATACTGGCAGAAGTAAAGCTGTGAGGACCGGGCGTGAGTCGTGCTTCGGTAGCTCAGATGGTAGAGCACTTGCCCGCGAAAGGCAAAGGTCCCGAGTTCGAGTCTCGGTCGAGCACATAGTTTTAATCTGCCAGGAAGTTTCAACTATCATGTATACCGTAGGTATCAATTGGAAGTGTTCACACTCTTCTAAACGAACATTTTCCCATGTCTACAGCGTGAGCACCCACGATACTGCCGTTATCTGCACCAGAGCAAAAGCAGTATCGTGTTGATGCGTGCTGCTATTGGAATCACTTTGTTGAAGATGAGGGTGACGCATTGTGGCAACACATCATCACCGCATATTTAACGTGTTTGTGTTGTTATAACCTAGAAATCAAATACCACAGAGTGGGTACAAAATGGCCAACTCCACCCCAACCCCTTTCTTCCAAAGAAAAAGAAAGTTGTTTCGTGTGGTCCTTAGAATGCTAAACCAATAAAAAATATCACTCGAATAGAAACCATTCGATTAAAAAGGGATGATGTACACTCACATTGTTCCGAGAAGCACTACTGTCACTGCAGCAAATTGCAGACAAGTCCTGAGCCAGCTGGTGAAGGTTCACATTCCAAAGAAGAGGAAACAACTTGTCTGGCGGTGGCAACTGCATCAGGAAAATTCCAGGTCTCACCTAGCACGAGTTGTGATGGTTTTTGAGTAGAAAAAGCATATCCTCGGTAACCCATTCTCCTTACAGTCCAAACCTTTACTGTGCGAATTTTCCTTGCTCCCTAATGCTAAAACTGACCTTAGGGGCCTTGATTTGATATTGAAACACTGATAGCGAACGTCTAGAGGCTATTTTCAAATGCGCGACAAAGAATAACCTTCAGCACACATTCTAGGAGTGCCACCGCATATGACCCAAGTGCATCATATTGTGTGGAGAGTATGTTGAAGATAGCGAAAGACTGAATTTGTAAACTTCTGGAGTAAAGTTTTAAGTAATTGAGTGTGTCTTTATTGATCATTCCTCGTAGGAATTTCAAATGTACGCATTTTATTCAGTGTATCAACACAAGAGTTTCTCCAGAAGAAGCGAGCAGTAACAATACAGTGTAAAGTAGATACTGCAAATTTTGCAGTGACCTTTTTAAGGAATTTGAAATTACTGCACTTACTTCTCAGTACATTTATTCCGTAAATATTTTTGCTAGTGGTGAAGTGAAATCAGTTTCAGCCGAATTATGATCTGCAAAATAACTATAATTTCGGTTTAAATTTTCCACACCTCGTCTAGCATTCACAGTGGAGCTATGATCTCTGGCGCAGAAGCACTAAAATAACTTCCATCTAACATAAGGTAAGAAATTTGGGATCTTTGACAATCAAAAACAATAAAAACATACCTCATTCCAGACTCGTTCTAAAAATTGTTTACCTAGATTCAGGTATTTAACGGTTCTATTAGCTGCAGGGTATCTAGCAGTGGTCATTGTAAAACTGCGTGAAAAGTAGTAACGTATTGTAAACATGACAAGTAGTTACAGTTGTAGGTAACTATTTTCTCTGAAATTTCAAATTCAAAAGATCAAAAGATATACGGAAGGTGGGGTAAAGTGGCCACGGCAGGAAAAGTGGTCATTGCACAACTTTTTCCGTGAACAGTGCAGCTACCTGCCGAGAAGTGGCCAAATTAATTCTAATACACAATAACCATGATTCTTGCTAGAGTCAGCGGCCGTGCCGCGGTGGATACACCGGTTCCTGACAGATCACCGAAGTTTGGTACTCTCCTGCGTGGCCAATAGTTGCATGGGTGACCATCAGGATATGCCGCGCGCTGTCGACAACTGTTCCTTTACGTTTATGGCAGAGGGAACAGAACGGTTGGTAGCGTAAAGCCCAGGATCTCCAGTCTTTGCACCAGTGTCCTAGATTAAATTCCAAACCTCTCCGCAGTGTCTCGTGAAGTGAGTGTATGCGTCACTGTTGATGGTAATGTGTCCGTCGGATGGTAACGTTAAGCCGTGAGGCTTTCTTGTTGGTGTTGCAGAGTGGTAAGCTATATGTCGGCACCAGGTTTCACACTATGCCTGCTCTCTCATCATCCAACACATATGTGACACCGCACTGCACCTACACACGCACACAACCCATACAGTCGCCCACACTTAAACAAAACACAATGCTTACAGTTACCGACAGAAAGCCGCCTACGATTGCGAAGTATAGAAAAAAACCTTCCAATTCCGGTGGCTGAAGCCGTTCCTCGGAGTCTCCCAGGAAATCATGTCACATGACTTTACTTTACTCATTGTTCTCAGTGTGTTTAACAAAGGAAACTTGTTTCGTTAATCTTTAATAAAAACTTTTCCGATTTTCTGTCGTCTGAAGTTAGGTAAGTCATTTACGCTGTATTACTCTTGTTACCTCACTTAAACATAGAGTAATACATTTTTGCAATATCAGCATTTAAAGAAACAATTTTTGGCTTGCAAATGTAGTGCCTTGTTGTTTCTTTAGGTGTGACAGTTTCATCTGTTAATCACTAATGCCGACATGGCGTCCAATAGGAAATCTAATCGTCGGGAAAAGTGGCCAAGATCGAAAACGTGGCGAACTTGGCCACTTTTCCCATTAGCCCCGTAGTTCGTTTTTCAAATGGTTCAAATGGCTCTGAGCACTATGGGACTTAACATCTGAGGTCATCAGTCCCCTAGAACTTAGAACTACTTAAACCTAACTAACCTAAGGACATCACACACATCCATGCCCGAGGCAGGATTCGAACCTGCGACCGTAGCGGTCGCGCGGTTCCAGACTGTAGCGCCTAGAACCGCTCGGCCACTCCGGCCGGCAGTTCGTTTTTAATCTATTTGCCACAGTAAGAGTTAGTTACTTTGATGTATCACACCTGATACTACACAGTGACTTTTAAATCATTTACATACAAAGCTGTCATCCGTCATTCTATCCTTCTGTAATAATTTTGAATTCATTAACTAACGTTATTTAAAACGATCTTAGTACTGTTATATTTGGCTTAATACAAAAATACGATTCAAAACGGTCTACTGCAGAGCTTGATATTCTGTCATATACTAGGACATTAAGATGCCTAGAAAATACGTCCAAAAATCAGAGCAACAAACGTGGGATACTGCTGCGATGGAAAATGCGATTGACTTAGTAAAAAAGGAGAAGATGTCTTCTTCTGCAGCAGCAAATCAATTTCATGTAGTACGTGATACGTTGGAAAAACAATTGTAGGAAAGTACAGAGATGCAGTAGGTGATAAAAAGATTATGGAAAGTGTGTGGAGTACGTTCAGTAAAGAACAAGAACAAGAAATCCTTGATTACGATTTTGAAACTGAAAAGTGATTTATGGATTTACAGTGAATTCGTGTGGAGATCAGCATTCGAGATGACAGCGTGAAACAATAAACCACATCGTCTTAACGAACTGTAGGAGATGGCAGGCGAAGGCAGCACCCAAATACCAATCTCATTAAGCCTACCTCGATGGCTGGAGGACAAACTTTTTACAAGATCGACGTAGACAGGTTTCTGATATGCTGAAACAAAAAGAAAGCAGAAAAATTCATCTCCCGCATCACATTTATAATGTGAATGAAATCGTGGACAGTTCAGTCAAGAAAGTAAAGTACTTTCATTTAAAGCTTCGCTTAAGTCAAAAGAGAGTTGTTGACCATCTTCGGTAGATGTGTGTGAACACTCGCTACTTACCCCATTAGGGTGGGAATAAAGTTAACCACGAAAGGCTTTAGAAAAAAAATTACATTTTTTTTACTTGTAAATATTGACTATGACTAACTTACAATTTGTTGATTCAAAATATGTAAGCGGCTAGCTTTTACCAATAACAATGGTTTGGTAAAAATTCAATTTACTTCAGAGTGACTACTTTATTGCACTGTCTCTTATCGTTTCAATTTAATACACTGTCCAGTCTTGACCACGTGTCAAAAGTGTGAATGACTACCTTTTGCAGCGCGGACCGCTGCGAGGCGTGCAGGAAGAGTGTCAGTGAGGTTCTGGGAGGTACCGACAGGAATGTGGAACCATGCGAACTCCAGTGCCGTGACCAGATGCGTAATGTTTCTCGGCTGAGGATGCGTGGCTCACACAGCCCGAAGTGAAGTGGTCCCAGATTCCCGGTTGGTTTGAGTTCGGGGGAGTTTGGTGGCCAGAGAAGTACTGTAAACTCACCCTGATACTCCTCGAACCACGCCTGTACACGGTAAACTGTGTGACACATTGTACTGTCCTGCTGGCAGATGCCATCATACCGAGGAGAAACAAACTACACTAGTGCCCAAAATTAAAGCAACAGAACGCTGTTTCACCGTACTGTCTAATACACTATATAATCATACACACTGTCAACAGATGTCCATACGATCGCATTCTGCACGGGAGATGGCATTTCGATCAACGGAAACGACGCCAACGATGACGTCAGGGCATCTGTCGAAGGGAGTAGTGTTTGCCGGGCAGTCCCACATCCACAATCTCTGTGTACACAGTCAGAGACGGTGCAGTATGGCAGAGAGAAGACTCCTACCAGACTCTCTGCGTCGGAGGGCCGTAGGAAGACTGGAAGCAGGACAATCGCAAACTCATGTGCCCGATGGTTTAACCTGAATCGTTCTGCTATTTCTCGGATATGGCGACAGTTTATAGATACCGAAATTGTATCCTGAAGACCAGGGCAGGGCCGACCACGTGTTACATCAGAAAGAGAGGTCCGTCTTTTAGCTGTACGGGCACAACGGTACTATCTTAGTACTGCGAAGCAATTGGCAAATGACCTCGCAGCATCCACTGGTCGTGTTGTATCTACGCAAACGGTGTAGAGAAAGCTTCGACAGAGTGGCCTTTATTGTCGGAGACCTTCTTTATGTGCGCCTATGACGCTTCTACACATAAGGGAACGTATAGAGTGGTGTCGTCAACACGGAACACGGACAGTCGAACAGTGGGCCAATGTTCGTTTCACAAATGAGTCCCGATTTGGTCTGGAGAGTGATTCTCGACGGATTCGCATGTGAAGGGAATGCAGAACACGATTTCGAGACCCGAACATTGTTGAAGGAGACCGATATTGAGGAGGATCGCTAACTGTGTGGGCATACGTTGACCACTCGAACGTCTCTTCATGAAACTGTACGGGTAAATCAGAAAGGTTTAACTGCTGTCAGGTATCGCAACGAGGTCTTTGGACCTCATGTACGGTTGTTATGGGGTGTTGTGCATCCAGACTTCGTACTGATTGACGATTATGCTCGACCTCATAGAGCATTAATGGTTAATTTTTCTTGGATACAGAAGATACTGCACGCATGGCCTGACCTGCCCACTCTCCCGATTTGAATCCCATAGAGCATGTCTGCAATGCACTAGGAAGACGGATTGAATCACGTCAGCCTCCACCAACCACTCTCCAGTACTTACGAGCATCTCCACAGAAAGAATGGGTGTTATTGCCTCAACATGACAATGATGACGTTATTCACAGCATGCTCTGTCATTGTCAGGCCTGTATTAGTGCCGGCCGCAATGAGCAAGCGGGACTAGTCGCTTCAGTCTGGAACCGCGCGACCGCTACGGTCGCAGGTTCGAATCCTGCCTCGGGCCTGGATGTGTGTGATGTTCTTAGGTTAGTTAGGTTTAAGTAGTTCTGAGTTCGATGGGACTGATGACCTCAGATGTTAAGTCCCATAGTGCTCAGGGCCATTTGAACCATTTTGAACCTGTATTAGTACCAGAGTTGGTCACACCCCATAGTGTGCTCATTAACTAGTTGTCAGAATGCGAGAGCAAATCTGTTAAGTTGAAAAGAAACAAAGAACCTATTCGACTACTGTTATGCATGTTGCAGTTGTTTACGTTCTATGTTCTTTACATTGTTTCTACTTTGCTATCACCTGTTTATAAAAGAATAAACGCAAATTTGCAAAATTTCTGACTGTTGGTTTAATTCTGGACACCAGTGTACGTATAAGGATGAACACAATCTTCAAGAATATATGCATACTTGTGTTGATCCATTGTACCTTCCAGAATGGCAAGATTACCCAGGGAGTGCCCTCAGCCCTGGACCCTTCCGACGATAGGTGCAGGGTGTTTGCTTTCGGACATTTCACGCCATACACGCCAGTGAGCACCTGTCGGATGGATCACAAAATGTGATTCATTTGAAAAGTCCACCTGTCACCAAGTAAGGGAGGATCCAGCTGCGGTACTGACGTTCAGACTCCAGCTTTCGTCTCCGATGAATAGTAGTCATCATTTGTGCATGAATCAGGCACCTGCTGCGGATGCCAATACGCAGCAACGTTCACCGAACGGACAATGAGGAGACGCTGATGGTAGCCGCTTGGTAGTCTGATTTTATACCCTGATCAGACAGAACATTATGACCACCTACCTAATAGCCGGTATGTCCACCTTTGGCACTGACAACAGTGGCGACGCGTTGTGGCATGGAGACAATGAGGCCTTGGTAGGTCGCTGGAGCAAGTTGGCGCCACATCTGCACACACGAGTCATCTAATTCCCTTAAATTCCGGGGAAAGGGCTACAAGCTTTGACGCCACGTTCAATCACATCCGATATCTGTTCAGTCGGGTTCAGATCTGGCGTATTTTGGAGCCAGCACATCAACTGGAACTCGCCACTGTGTTGCTAGAAACCACTCCATCACACTCCTAGTCTTGTGACATGGCGCATTATCTTGTTGAAAAATGACACTGCCGTCAGAAAACGCTATCATCATGAACGTCATGATGCCTTGCACGAGCTCCACTGGACCCATGTATGCCCACGTGAATGTTCCCCAAAGCATACTGGATTCCCCGCCAGTTTGTCTCCGTTCTGTAGTACAGGTGTCAAGGAGGTGTTCCCCTGGAAGAAGACGGATTCGCGCCCACATATCGACGTGATGAAGAAGATATTGGGCTTCATCAGACCATGCAACGCTCTGCCATTGCGCCATCGTGCAGTGCCGACGGTCACGCGCCCTTTTCAATCGTAGTTGCCTATGTCGTGGTGTTAACATTGGCGTATGCATGGGTCGTCGACTGCGGAGGGCCATCGTTTAAGACTGTTCGGTGCACTTTGTGTTCAGGCACTCTTTAACTATGCACAACATTAAAGTCTGATGTTAGTTCCAACCACAGTTCGCCGCCTCTCCTGTTTTACCAATCTGCCCAGCGCACAACGTCCTACATCAGTAAGAGGTGTGGCCACCGAACCCCTCGATGTCTGGACGTGATTTAGCCTTGGCTTCGCCCCGTGTTGAAGACACTCACACGGCACTCCTGGAACACCCGACAAATCATGCAGTTTCCGAAATGCTCGTGCCGAGCCACCGTGCCATCACAATCTGCCCTCGTTCAAACACAGATAGATCGCGTACCTTCCCGATTCTACGCATGGACAACGCGCACACTGATACTACGTGCACTGTGATCGTTTCTGACTAGCACTCATTCCTCACCAGATGACGCTGATATCGCCGTGGCGGGTTTATATCGACAGTAGGTCGATGGTCTAAATATTATGGTTGATCAGTGTGATTAAAAGATAAGTTTTCGTTTAAGATACAAATTTCTGGTTGTGAAGAGGATGATGACGAAATGGATTTGACTAGTTGAGCTACGTGAATATTGTGAACAACGAGTGTTCGGTAGAGGACAAGAAATAAGACTGGGTGTGCAGAGTACCCGTTATCATGCTCACTGAGACCCTGAAATGATACTACCTGTCACTGGAGTTCCTCTGTACTGACATATCAACTCTCAGGAAAACGAGAACCATCGTCACCCAAAAGGCGAATGAAAAACACGACATGAACGATTATTCCAGAAAGAGGTCTGAAAGCAAACTATGCGAAATACATTAGGCTATATTTTAAGTGTAAGTTTTTACATAATCTCTTAGTTTCCTGCAAGTAAAGCAGAAGTAATGTAATAGGCTTTCAGATGCGACATGTACTACTTTTTGTGAACTCAGCGAATAGCATTTTCCGGCAAAAAGAAGATGTGTATTTTGCATTACCTTTGTTATCCGTGAGATCTCACGCCCTCATTAAACTGGATAAACGACAAAAATCAGTGTCCAGAAACTCGTACACGAGACGGAAGCAGAAACAAAAAGAAGAAAACCGAAGCGGTAGTGTTAAGTTCTACCAATGAACATTTCTTCGCAAAGAAAAAGGTAAGAAATCTTGCCCTTGTTTAACAGCTGTACAGCAGTTAAGATGAGTGATATAAAAATCACTTCTAGTTCTTACAGTCAGCTAAAACTCAGTAAGGTCCCAAGATCTGATGAAGCTCCTGTCAAATTCTGTACAGAATTTGCGAATAAATTAACTCTTCCTTCGGATATAATTTACAGTCGATCCCCTGGCGATATGTTACCCATGATTATAAACGAACGCAGGTTACAACAATAAGACTAGAACTGTTCTAAAGAGCCGTCCTATAGCACTCATTAATCTCATTGATTAATTAGGGTCGAATCCTAGAAAAAAGTCGTAGTGGGGACATTATGTCTTTTCAAACATGATATTCTCAGTTCCACAGTTAAAGGAAAAGAACGTTTGTTAGGCGTTTCTAGACATTCCAAAACTTTGTGACACAACACACGATCGTCACCTTCGCAGGAAAATGTATTCCAATGAGATTTCTAATCAGATTTGCAATTAGATGTGGTTTGTTCTTTCAGGCAGGACACAGCGCTATCGTTAATGGAAAGATATTTATATATACTGAAGTAATATTTAGTGTGCACCAGAGGAATACGTTAGGGTCGTTTCTGTTTATGTAATACATTAAGGATTCAGTAGTTGCAATTTGAGACCTTTTGCAGCTGATGCAGTTATTAATGATCAAATGTTATCCGATAAAAATTGCAGTAATATCGATTTACAAATGACCTGACGGCAAACGTCGGAAGCTCCGTAATACCGTTCGCAGATGATGATGCTGTTGCATACAGGTAGGTAGTATCGCTATAAAATTGTGTAGAAAGGCAGGGAGACCAACAGCTCAATAATGCTTGACGTAGGAATTGACATTTAACCCTCAATATAAACAAATGTAACGTATTACGCATAAACTGGTGGAAATGCCCGTTGTAGTATGATTAAACGCTTGTTGAACAGTCACTGGAATCTGTCTCATCCATCAAATATCTGGGAGTGTGCTTGCAAAATCCTCGTTTGAAAGGATTTATCGTCAGTCTAGGACCCTTACCACATACAATGCGATAGAAGAAATAAACGAGTTCCAAAAGAGTGGCGCGTTCGGTCACAGGTTAGTGTAGTAAGCATGAAAGCGTCACGACCTTGCTCATCGAACGTCAGCAACAGATGCTATAGGTGAGGCATCGATCATCACGATGTTGCTTTACTGTTAAAGTTTCGAAAGCATACGTTCTTAGAAGTGTCAACCAATACGATGCTTCTTCAACCAATATGTTGCTTCCTTCTACATATATCTTGCGAAAAGATCATGAGGTTAAAATTATAGAGATTGGAGCTCACATGGAGGCCTAACAACAATTGTTCTTCCCTCTGCGCCATTTGGAACCGGAACAGGAAAGAAGGGAGTGGGATAAAAGTGGTACACAGAGTACCCTCCGCTACACACCAGAATCTGACTTAAAGCAACAGGCAGGCAGATACCACATTCCTAGATTTTCGGAAAGCGTTTGACACAGTGCTCCATTGCAGACAGTTGGTGAAAATCGGCGCATAGGATTTAGTTACCCTGTTACGTAAGTGGCCCGAAGATTTTTTGAGTAATGGAACCCAGTACGTTGTCTTCGACGGTGAGTGTTCATCAGACACAAGGGTATCGTCAGAAGTGCCCCAGGGACGAGTGATAGGACCGCTCATATTCTCTCCACAGTATGGTCAGAAACAGTCTGAAAATCTTTTAAGGGTGTTGCAGGGTGAGTTGTGCTGAGAAATAATTGTTAAGAAAAAAATTCGAAATTTATGCCATTTCCGATTTAATTAGCCGATCAGGTTGTTGTGCGCCCAAATTTAAGCGACCTGCCATATAAAATAGGTGTCACTTGCTCTCATAGAGTACATAATGACGCATGTGACTACTCAGACTGGCTCGTGGTTCTAAGGCGCTGCAGTCATGGACTGTGCGGCTGGTCCCGGTGGAGGTTCGAGTCCTCTCTCGGGCATGGGTGTGTGTGTTTGTATTTAGGATAATTTAGGTTAAGTAGTGTGTAAGCTTAGGGACTGATGACCTTAGCAGTTAAGTCCCATAAGATTTCACACACATTTCACACACTGGCTCGTATTCGATCCTCATTATCGTACCATGTCCAGTTTTTGTATCACTCTCTGGTTCGGTTTTAGGAAACCAAACGAAGAACACGTTGGTGGCACCGTCTCTGGCAGACCGCTTGAATTTGCGCGCGCGGCGGCCTGACTCGCTAAGTTCAGTGCTGATTAATTTGGATACGGCGCAATATATCGATTTTTTTCTTAACATTTATTTCTCAGTACAACCTACCCTGCAACATCCTTACAAGCTTTTCAGACTGTTTCTGACGACCCTGTATACAAAATGATCTGCCAGACAGGGCGAGCGGCAATTTACGGCTGTTTGGTGATGGACTCTGTCGTCGCTGATAGACTCTAGGAGTATACAAGATGACTTAGAATTCCTACTTGGTGTGATGAATGACAGCTTGCTCTAAAAGTAGAAAAAATGTAAGTTAATTTGTATGAATAGAAAAAACAGTCCTGCAGCGTTCAAATACAGCATTAGTAGGGTGTTGTTGACATGGTCACCTCGATTAAATATTTAGGCGAACGTTGAAAAGCAATATGAAATTGAATGAACATGTCAGGTTGATAGTCGGGAAGGCGAATCCCCGACTTTGTTTTATTGGGAGAATTTTGCGAAAGTGTAGCTCATCCAAAAGGATTCATTCTTGAGTGCTGTTCGAGTCTTTGGGATCACCACCAAGTCGGACTAAAGGAAAACATTGAGGCAGTTTAGAGGCGTGCTGCTAGATTTGTTACCGCTAACATCAATCAGCGCTCAAGTATTTTGGAGATACATCGTGAACTGAAATGGGAAACCCTGTAATGAAGACGACGTTTCTTTCACGGTGCACTATTGCGGAAATTTAGAGAACCGGCATTTGAGGCCGACTACAGAACAAGTTCACTGCCACCAATGTTTATATCGCCTAATGACCACGAAAATAAACGGGAGAAATTAGGGTTCAAATGGCTCTAAGCACTATGAGACTTAACATGTAAGGTCATCAGTCCCCTAGACTTAGAAACTAATTAAACCTAACTAACCTAAGAACATCACACACATCCATGCCCGAGGCAGGATTCGAACCTGCGACCGTAGCAGCCGCGTGGTTCCGGACTGAAGCGCCTAGAACCGCTCGGCTACCGCTGCCGGCCGAGAAATTAGGGATCGAGCGGAGGCATATAGATAGTCGTTTTTCCCTCGCTCTATTTGCGAGTGGAAGAAGAAGGGAAGTGATTAGTTGTGGTAGAGCGTATGCTCCACCACGCATCGTGTGTACGCGGGAATGATTGGTCCTGCATACGGCTTCGCACGCGCTGCCGGCCGGATGGCCGCGGGCCACGAGGTTTCGTGCGGAGCCGCTATGTGGGTCCTCTCTCTCCCACACAGACACAACCTTTTAGGGAGCACTTTCTCACGTTTACATTACGTGCTCTGGACAAGCATGCTACAGAAATTATTATAATCAGAGAGTTTAGAAGAGAGAGACGGCTACCTGGCCGCGAGGAATTTCAGAGCGGTAGGCTAAACGACCAATTTACGGCCTGTTGCCTGTCAGTCAACAGCTTCCGCGAATACTTCTCTGGGCCGGAATGCAGCACTCCGAAGTCTACCCAGCTGTGAGAAACGTTGAGGAGAGTTGCCAAGGGCAGAGACGACGTCGTTCTCCTCCGGCTTAAGTATGTCCCTTTCTCCCTTCGTAAGGTCGTTACAGCGCCGCGCTAGTGGCTGACACGCAAAGGCCTTGTTCACTTCTAGGAGATTGCACGTTAGTTCATTTAATTACACTTCAGTTAGCATATAGTAAATAGTATATAGGAAACACTTGCTCGCTAGTCAAATTACCTGAAATTAGGCAGTTATTTTTTGTGCAGAAGCTCGCTAAATTGGAAGCATTAACGTTTAACACCAATCTAGACAGTCATTACGAGAAATATTTGTGGTAAACCGTAAAGATGTAACCCAGAACTTTTACTGGGCAAAAGTACTTACCGGGTTGTGCTCTATTACTCATCGCTGTTAGAGTAAGTATGAGAACTGCGCGAACTGTGCCACCTATCTGCTTACATTTGACTTCCTCAAGAAGTTTCGCATTTACTCATTTAATTAAGACAATCGAACTTCGTTGCGGGGTGGATGAAACCAAGGAGAGAAGACGTCGCTCTCCTTGTGTAAACTGATGCAGCTGCAAGGCTACTCACGATAGGTGTACCCCGTTTTCTTTCTGGACGTCAGATCCACAGCCCATCCGCTTTAGAGAGTGGAGTTGATTATTCTTGTAGAATGACTAAAAACACGTGTTCCTGAAAATGGAATCAAATATCTTGAACATTTTTAAAAGTATCCTAATCATTTGTTCCCCATTTTTGTGAGATTCACTGACATATTGAGATTAGGCTCTTACTTCAGTTTTGTACGTCACGTGGAGATCTGTGTTGCACGGATCAAATGCAGTGTGTCGTTGTTTTATGATTTTACTTACGATTAAGAAAATTAAATCAATGGAGATAATAAAATTCTCATACGTGACCAGTTTCAACCGAGTAAAATGACTATCTTAGCATTTAATTATTAAATACAATGAGAATGTGGTTTACTTAATATTTAGATAGAAAATTTCTCTGTTAATCGTTTTACGTTTTCATGACTTTTCATACACCCTACTTTTACGAAACTGATGTATTCTCTACCAGCTGCAATAGGAATTGTAGCTGAACATCCTCTTTAAGTAATGTTAATCAATTGTTTTAAGAGAGACCGAGATCTCAATGCTTTCTCCCAAACGCTCGCAGATAATCAGCAACACTGCAAAGTAGAGTTTAGCAAGGCGCCTAGGTATGCACAACAGCCCCTACGTAACGCTCCTCTAGGGACCGCGAAGGTACGATTATACGGAGTACAGGACGCACAGATATACTTGAGCAGTTATACGTGAGTGGAACTGGAAGATATCCTAATACATGGTAGAATTGGAAGTATTCTCTGTTACGCAGTTTACAGTAGTTTGCAGAGATTGGAAGTAGGTGTACGAGATATACAGTTCTTCCTTGCCTTCGTGCCTCTATGTTTAGATATTCTGATTCCAACACATGGGAGTTTTATTCCAGGCTGATTTAACAAGGCCAAAGATTATATACATTTCTGCGACTATAATCGTTTACTAGCAGGTGTGTACCTGATCTATGGTGTAATTTCAGTTTAGTCACATGTAACGTGCATCATGAGGAAATTTTCACGAGTCCTTTTCCTGAAATCCAATCATCATATCATTTCAGTATTTGCAAACAAAGTAGCAAACAGAAGTTACTGATTCCCAATTATTTTAATTTATTACATTACCTTATGAGGCCAACGGCGCTGCTGTAAACACATCAAGGCTCGTGACCACAGTGCTGCCGTCGAGGGTTGAACAATACTCGTACAAGGAGCTCTCGCTCAGTGAGGCCGCGTCTGTTGCGAGTATAAGTCGTTAGTGTGTGATCTTAGAAACTGATTGTTAAGTTTATCACGTTTGAAAGACTTTTTCATTATTAGCGTAAGCACCACTGTTCTTGATCACATTAAACATTCATTATTTCTGAGCCCACCCAATAGCTATGCTTTTTTCTTCCTGTAGTATAACATATGGGTAAATTCGTGATGTCATGCTACACAGGTACAGCGTGCGAGGTCGACATATCAGATTTGAGTCCACTCAAGAAGCGATTAAAGCAGGCCTTAACAACTGGCCGGTTTTGAGCGTGAGTACTCGCGTCTGCTCAGGCACGTGCTCGCGAACAGGTGCAACGTCGCGGAGTAGGGAGGGAGGGGAAATGCGCGTGCACGTTTGAATAGGGCCGCAGCGTGCCTATTGAATTCGCGCCGACTGTGTAACTTTTAAAGTACTACGATCAGCTCTAACAGTCACTTCGCTGGTTAAGAATCATGTCAAGTCGCCGTTGTGTAACCACAACCATGCTTTCGCAGTTCAACCCCCATTAGGAGGAATTGTATCTGTTTACAGAAAAAGATGGTGTTGCAAAATGTTTAGTATGTCACAAAACGCTGAATTCTTTTAGGAAATTTAATTTGCAGCGACATTATATGTCGTACCATGCGAAAGACTACGGAAGTGGAAAATGTGGTGGACCAGATCGTGCACAGGAAGTTATTAAACTTAGAAGGAAGCTATCCGAAGAAGATCTGGACGACGAAGAAAACTCAACTGAGGCAGCTCTCAGAGTGAGTTACAAAATTGCTTTGCTTTTAGCAATATCCCTGCACCCCTTCACTGATGGCGATTTAATAAAAGAATGTTTGGTAGTTGCAGCGGAACATTTGTGTCCATCTCAAGTTGAACAGTTTCGGATTGTGCCATTATCTAACATGACCATTATGCGTCGCATACAGGACATGGCAGACGACGTCCAGAGCCAGCTTGCAAATATCTGTAAAGATTTTATGGTGTATTCTCTAGCTCTAGACGAAAGTGTTGATATCACTGGAACAGCGCAGCTTGCCATATTTATTAGAGGTGTTAATAGTAATCTTCAGGTGAGGGAGGAGCTCCTCGATGTAGTAGCCATGAAGAACACAACAACCGGAGGTGATATTTTAAGTAGTGTTGAAGAAAGTGTTGAAAATATAGGATTGTCGTGGAATTCTTTAGTTTCAGTGTCTACAGACGGTGCACCAGCGATGACAGGGAAAAAAATCAGGTTTCGTTGCGCTGTTGAAGAAGGCAATGCAAAAACTGACCGTGCCGAAATAAATAAGGGGCGTTCACTGTGCGATCCACCAGGAAAACGTATGTGCAAAGAGTATCACTCTAAAAAATGTGATGAGTGTTGTTGTTCGTACAACCAATTATATAAGGAAGCATGGGCTACAACACAGGCAGTTAAAAAGCTTTCTTGAGGATGTAGAAAGCCAGTATGGTAGCCTGCTTCATTACAGAGAGGTCCGCTGGCTTAGTCGTGGCGAATTATTAAATCGATTTTTTTTTGCCTATTAGATGAGATAAATATGTTCATGGAAATAAACATGTGTGTTCCTGAGTTGAAATAGCCTTCATGGAAATGTGATCTCGCGTTCTTAGCAGATTCAACTAGCCATCTGAATGCTTTGAACATTTCACTACAAGGTAAAGATCTGCTAATTACTCATTTTATAGATCGAATACGAGCTTTTAAAATGAAATTGACACTTTGGGTGAGTCAGCTGGAAACAGGAAATCTATCTCATTTTCCTAAATTATCATCCATGGAAGATGTTCACAAAGACTGTGAACGTTATTCACATAGTTTAGTTGCCCTTAAGGAAGAATTTGATCAACGCTTTCAAGATCTGACAGCACTAGACAGTGATTTAGTTGCCCTTAAGGAAGAATTTGATCAACGCTTTCAAGATCTGACAGCACTAGACAGTGATTTTGATCTGTTCTCTTCTCCATATTCAGCGAATATTGAAGAGATTCATCCTGAGCTGCAACTAGAAATTATTGACCTGCAGTGTGACGGAGAATACAGAGACAAATTTCAGAACAAGAAAAACATTTTGTAATTCTACAGACACTTCCCTCAGGATAGATTTCCTCGTTTGCACGAACTGGCGGCTACAATAATATCAATGTTCGGTTCCACGTATGTTTGTGAACAACTGTTCTCTACAATGAAATGTAACAAGACGCGCCTGAGAAACGCATTGTCTGATCGAAATTTAAACTGCACGCTGCGCCTACAGTGCACAAGAACAATTACTCCGAACATTAGACGCAATTGTAAAGGGCAAAAAGTACAAGATAACCGAGAATCCCACACTTCAGTGACACCTTTTATTGTGTAACAGTTCACAAATTAATACGAATGTAGAGGCATACACTAAGCAAATAAAATTATATGGCACGTGTACATTCTCCTTTATTTGTTTCATTTGTGGCAGTAATAATTCGTGAGTGATATCCCTGCAGGTGGCCGCGGATTTACATTGACTGGCGGCAGCTGTTGTGTGCCCCACGTGACTCTCCCCACTCTCCGCTCTGGTCCGGTAGTGGGGGTAGCGTGCTCGCGCTGCTCCGTGCTCGCGCCTTGCTGCTCACAGCTTGCTCCGCTAGCACATATGTTGTGAAGCCCTGGATTAAAGAATAAATCCTTAAATTATGCTTAGAACCACATGATTCTTAGTGGGGATAAAACGGAGCAGTTGTATCCAGAGCAGTCAGTGACTGATATTGTTTTGAGAACAACTGCATGTACAGGAGTTGGCCGTTTTTCTGTGTATCGAGTGATACGTGAGTACAAGGCCACACACACTCTGAGTGTCTCCCTAGAAAGAAAAATCACGACAGACGCTTTAAGAAAGCGTTGATGACTTCGCGGTAATACAATAAGAAGCAAAGTACATGATTTTTTTTCGTAACGAATTTCCAGCAGTTGAAAAAGTGCTTGCTGCCATTAACGAAGATCCAGATTTCGGATATTTTTTGAGGTGTAGTTTGAAGATCTTCGTCCTCGGCTTCAGGAAAACGTAGTTATTATTCTCGATAACGTGCCATACCATTCTTGCCGAAAATAAAAAGTTCCTAAGCAAAACGTATCAGAATAGCTAAAATCTAAAAATATAATATTTGAAGACAGTATGTTGAAGCTAAATATGCAGGGAAAACTGTTCTTCGAAATCCTCCACACCACTGCGAGTTAACCGCCATTGAGTTAGTTTGGGCCAGAATCAAAGGCTATGTTATAGCAATAAACATTATATACAAAACGTCGAAAGTTAAAAAACTGTTAGAACAAGCAGTAAGAACAGTGACTGCACAAGAATAAAAAAAATGTGTACTCCATGTGGTGCTAACAGTTGAAACTCAGAGGTGGAAATTAGACTACATTATGGAGGAGATAAAAGAGCGTTTTTTTATAAACTTGAATGAAAATAGTCCGAGTTCGGCACAACGAAATTAGTTTCATTCTTCCTTTAATGTTATTGTAACTCGTATTGCTATTAAAATCACTTGTGTTTGAATCTGCTATGCCACCTGTCGTTTCTTTAACGCATTCTTTCACTACATTGTAGGCAAAGATCATAATAAACGCACACTTTGGTGCCATGTCAACCAGGCGACCTGGCAGAATATGGCAGTCTTCTTTTTTCTTTAATATTGCATGACCAGTCAGTCACTGGTAATGGGGAGAGGACATTTCATCCATACAGTCATGATATGCATAATGCAGTAACATCAACTGACAAGGGATGGTGTAGGAAGAAAAGAAATTAAAAAACGTGACTTACACTTTTTATTTATTATACATAGATAAATTATAGATTTTTGCTTATTGCAGGACATATGAACATACTTTGAGCACAATCATATTTCTGTTCCTGCATGTGATGTGGTGAAGGCATCCATGTTATTATGTAGCGACACACAGCACCTGCAAAATGCTGTGGAATGCCCCTTCTCTTGGATGTGTGTTGTAATATACAATATCATCAAAGTTCTTCCACAACTTCTCACATAAGCTATTTACAAATACCTATTACCTGATGCATTCACGTATAGTTGTAGATGAAAATTGCCGTTGTGGCTTCAATTTTGGGGCCAGCTGGGAATTTATCTCCACTGCAGCTGAACCCCTCCACTTCCTGAAATTTGGGCCATTCAGCTCCATTTATAAATTGAAATTTAAGTGAACAATGTCAGTAAAATATATCAATTACAATTATTAACTCTAAATGAATATAAAAGAATTAAAAATTTCACACATGACAGTATTTAAATTATTTTAAATTTCTAATATTTTAATATTTTAATTTTTCAGTATTTTTAATATTTTTATATTTTAATTTTTTAATATTTTTATATTTTAACTTTTTAATTATTAAATTTACTTTTTTATTTTTAAAAATCTAATATTTTTTTAAAAAATTAAGTAATTTATTTTCCTTATAAATTATAGCTTTCCATTCGTTTTTCCTTTTAAAAAATCTAATACATCATAACAAATGAAAAATATGACTAATATATGGGACGAATTTAAATGTGGCAAAATAATTTTTAATAAACAAAGAAAGAAAAAAGTAAAATACGACATTTGCAAAAAATACTTTAAACCAGCTTTAATTGTAGAACATTTTATAAGTGAAAAACGTAAAGAGGGCATTGATTATATGAAAGAAAATTGGGATTTATTGTTACTTATAAAGCAAATGTTACAGATAATGGGAAAGAAATAGAAGTCAAATTCTCACTTTTTATGGCTGTAAAAAATTGAGAATTGCTATAAAATTGACGCTCTATTAATATATATTTATTGTGATAAGCATAATTTACTATCAAAAATATTGTGATTAGTGTAATTTTCCAAATATAACAAAAACTATGTAGAAGTTCAAATATTGTTTTTAAAAGTTTCTCACTCAATAACCAAAACTAAAAACTTTCTATCAATATTCTATGTTGACCATCATAAGTTAAACTCTTTTTTTGTAAAGAAATATATAAGCTGAAGTATCATTACGATTTGTATCATTAAAAGTAACACTTAATTTCACAATTTATTTTTGACTTGCTATAATATTTTTTCTTCTAATAATAAATTGTAATGAAAATATATGGATTTGTATCAGTATTGCCTTTTAAATGTGTTATTCTTTGAAAATCATGAAATGAATGGTATGCTTTTAAAACATTATTTGGTGGATATAAATTCCACATTTCTTACAGAAAAATTTAATTTCACACATCTTTAAATAATTGTTTTGTAATTTAATATTATCAAATAATACTGAAGCAACCAACTGATTATTTTTTCTTTTTGGTTCAAAAACTAACAAAAATAAAATAAGGCACACAAATTCTGCTGAATAGTAATGATTTCGTATATCTACCTACAAATTAATATTATTTCTCAGTTTGGCGAGTACTAGTTTGTAATTCAAAGAAAGATATTGGCATTTTAGAATTTTTTAATCTTTCTTGTTCTAATTTTAGTTCATAAACAGGATCTTATTTATCAATAGGTACTGTAATTTCCATATTTTTAATAACAATTTTTCCTTCATTTGGTAATGTATCTTTTATTTCGACTTCAGCATCAGCTTTAATCAGACCATCTAAGAATAGCGTCTGCAGCACTAGAACGTCAAGTAAAAATAACAGTTAAATGTCTTTTCACAAAATTTCTTTATAATCTTTAACCCTAGAATGGTCAGACAGAGTCTATGGGACCCACTGGCTTTTGTTCCAGTGAATTTATATTCTTATACTTTCTGATTTGACTCCAGCACTTTACCAGCTTCCTGCAACATCCGAGAGAAAGCGCTCACGTCATGAATGAGGTTTTGCTTTCTTTAGTCATTGTTTCACAGTGTTACAAAAAGCGCATGGGTCTGTCAGGTGTTTTGTGAAGGAATTTGGATAAAGAGGCGAACAAGAGAGATCTACAAAGAAATAGAAACAATAACGGACACGTTTAGAAAGAGAAGGAAGATATTTTATGGACATATCAGCAGAACGAACAAGAACAGGCTCAGAAGGCAAATCTTTGACATAGCAAACACTAGCAAGAAGAAGACAAAGTGTATAACTGAAACAGAAGAAGACCTTATGGAACTGGGAATCACAGAAGACACCGTAACAATCGTGAACAGTTCAGGAATATCATAAAGAAACATACAGTTAAAGAAAAAGACACCAATAAAAAACTGGAAATAAATAGTTGGAATGCCTCAAGAGAGAGCATAGCGAGTGTATGAAGAGAATTTGGAAATAACGATGAAAGAAGAAGAAATCATGAATATTCAAGTTCAATAGTTCTATTAAAAGGGCTTTATTCCACAGTTCGGAAATACACTGACTGAAAAAAGCTCAACACCAAAATATGATTAATGGAGAGTAACGACGTTTCGGGAATACATTTGTCTAGGTGAGATATTTAAATGATTAACACTGCAAGATCACAGGTTAATGTAAGTGCAAGATTAGCCATTGCTAATGTGAAATTCTGGTACATTAACAACCGGTGTAACCGCCAGAATGTTCAATGCAAGCATGTAAGCGCGTATGCATTGTGTTGTACAGGTGCCGGATGTCGGTTTGTAAGATGAAGTTTTATGCCTGTTGTGTTTAGTCGGTATGCAGGGAAGCGTTATCCTCTTGGAAAATACCCCCTGAAATGCTATTCATGAATGACAGCCCAACAGTTCCAATCACCATATTGGATACAGATTTGCAGTAAGGATGCGTAGGATAACCACGAGAGTTCTCCTGCTGTCATACGAAACCACACACCAGATTATGAATGTAGGTCTAGTGCGTCTAGCACGCGGAGCGCCTGTATAGTCGAAACATACGTACACTTAGGTCCATGCCACTGCGAGTTGGTGCATGATTCCGGGCAAAGGGAAGATTGCGGGCCCTTAGCCGGCCTCCTCCTACCCAACAAACGGCCATCACTACCACCGTGCGGAAACGACTTTCATCAGAAAACACAACAGATCTCCTCCCTGCTCTCGAATGAGCTCTCACTTGACACCATTGAAGTCGCAAATGATGGTTTGTGGTCATCGGAACGCATGCTATAAGACGTATGGCTCGGAGCTCTCCTTGAAGTAACCGATCTGTAACAGTTCGTTGTGTCACTGTGGTGCCAACTGCTACCCAGATTTCTGCTGCAGATGCAGTACGACACGCCAGACTCATACGGCGAAAACGAGAGTCTTCCTTCTCAGTAGTGCCAGGTGACCGTCCTGAGACCGGTCATCTAGCGACCGTACATTTCCGACAGCCAGCGATCATGTGCAGTGGCTACATTCGTTACAAGTGTTTCTGCAATATCGCAGAAATAACACCTAGCTTCTCGTAGCCCTGGTACACGATCACGTTCCAGCTCAGTGAGCTGCTGATAATGATGTCTTTGTCGCCTTAAAGACATTCTTGATTAACATCAACTCTCCACGACCAGTCTCAAAGGTAACTAACACTCACGACCGTTACAGCGTGCATTTAAAGGAAACCCGATTTGCATCGTCGCAGTGGCGGTACTAGCGCCACTCTCATGTCACTGGCGTGAAATTTGGAAATTTGTGATAAGGACTATGTGTCTCTAGGCTTACGCACTACTTAATCTAACTTAAACTAACTTACCCTAAGGACAACACACACGCCCATGCCCGAGGAAGGACTTGAACCTCCGAGGGGGGGAGCCGCGCGAACAGAGAAAAGACGGCTCAGACCGCACGACTACCCTACGCGGCGCGCGAAATTTGAGTAGACATAATCCTTCAGATGTGGAAACACGCCTACCAACTTTAGTTTATGTTACACAACTCCTTGGTGTTGCTATTTTTTCCGTCAGTATAAAATTCTCACAACACAGTTAATCGAAGATTTCAGACGAATTGGTTATGTAAATTGCAGTAGTTTACAAGAAAACGCCTTTTTGAACGCCACACATTAATCTTTTATGCACCAGATACGTCTTCAATGGCTGTCGTCGAACTTAGTTTTTTTTTTTTTTGCTTTAAAATGAAGATGTACTTACAGTACCATGGCAATTTGATTATAAGGAAACAGTGTAGTTTTCCTTCACGTGGAAAGCAAGTTATCCCATTAATAGGATAATAGAAGAGAAAAGACTGATATTGTAATCTGGTGGCGATATTAAAATATATACTAACAATCGAGGCCTATCATCATTATTTAAACTAAAATCATTTTCATTTCTTCTAAAACTCAAAACCTGCATACTACGACACTAAGCACATGAATATAACGTATAATTAAACCCTCACGCCCAGTTTGGTGTTCATAGCTTAATCGTACATAAAATATCAATTTCTTTTTAAAGATCGATGATTTACTAATAACTCTCAAATTATTACTTGCAGGATCATAATATTTTGGTTATCAAGCTATTTTTACATCAGGGAAATGGATTCACAATAAAAATAGGGGGTCATCACAGAACTATCTTCCCCAACGCTTTAACTGTGTCGAATAAGAAGCAGTCAATCTGGGTGGCAGCTGGGCCTAATTACCAAACACTTCACTTGAGGAGGTGTGTGTCTTTCCCTGTCTCTCTCTCTCTCACACTATGCCAAGGTCTCTGTCTCGCTCTCTCGCTCTAGGCCGGGCACCGGCAACCTTTGGTGACCTACGGGCCTCCTGATCACGTAACGCAACAGCAACGCTCCTGGCACGTAAAGTCAGAACTATAACGTTCGTGCCGTTAATGTTTATGAAGTAACGCACCCATATGAATGACACCTCTTTCCCGACTTGTCACGCCAACAAATTATACCTCGATACACGCCCTATTGAGAGTACATTCATTTTATATTCACCTCAGGTTCAGATGTTTACATTTGTATATGCTTCATGAACACTATTTCTTTACTTAAGACGTCTTACAATATCTGTCTTCAAAACTTCTGTTGGTCAATTCTGTAGCCCTCGTAGTGAGAAAGAAAAAAAAGGGTTCACAGCACATAAATAAATACGAACATTTGAAGATGCGCCGGCCGCTGGCGGCCGAACGGATCTAGGCGCTACAGTATGGAACCACGTGACCGCTACGGTCGCAGGTTCGAACCTTGCCTCGGGCATGGATGTGTGTGTTGTCCTTAGGTTAGTTAGGTTTAACTAGTTCTAAGTTCTAAGGGACTTATGACCTCAGCAGTTGAGTCCCATAGTGCTCAGAGCCATTTGAGCCATTTGAAGATGCATTGCAAGGCATCTTGAAATGTCGTCATGGAGAAATAAACTACTATAAAGCAAATGGTTGCATATAATTCATTGTAAATTAACTTCCGTTTCAATATCTGCAGTCATCTAATACGTCCACAACGGACAAGAATTATTTAATGATGTTATTACGAGAAAAAACAGAAAGACAAAGTACGGCAAAGTGATAGGCAGTCCCAGCCGACAAACAGTTAGAAACACATTTCCGATTTTTAGCCACCGGCAGGGCATTGGAGTGTGAAATTTAGTGCGTTTGTATCCACAAACATTATTAGCGAGTATTTCTTAAACGTTTGTCCAGAAATACTTTTGATGAATGATAGCATAGGCATGGGTTTTTCCTGTAACACTAAATAAATTAAGCCAGCTTGTCTTTGTTGAACTTAAAAAGTTTAGAAGCCTAAATCGCTAGAACTCAGCACATATAAACTGCATTATAAAGAAGTCAAACTGTAAAAAAGCGAACTATGGAATGGCGGATTCTCAACCGAATAACACCCTCCTTCACACACTCACTATGTATTAGTAATACTGAAAATATGTTGGTTGGCATAAACATATTCGTCCATATTTCTGGCATTCACAATACGACAATAGTCGCCGTCATACAGTCATTACATTGACGTATTGACAACAGTATTGAATGTGTGAGATCCCCTCAACTTATGTGCGACATTTCTGCCATAGGAGATGATAGGCACGAATCTTATGTTGTTAGCATTGCAATAAATGTCGGAAATTGCTTCAACCCGTGACGGTAGAGCTCACTAAAGACTGTGGGGCCAAGAAGAAAGCAGACACTCATGTGACGCGATAACATCGCCCTTAACCCAAATTTCGAAGTTATCGGTGACAGTAATGTTCAACGATAGTACGTTTTAACTCGGCATCCTACTCCCTGACAAGTTATCACAATAACCTATTCCTCAAAATACCCCTTTCCAAGAAAATGTCAATATTATCTTGCGTCGCAGGTTCGAATCCTGCCTCTGGCGTGGATGTGTGTGATGTTCTTAGGTTAGTTAGGTTTAAGTAGTTCTACGTTCTAGGGGACTGATGACCTCAGCACTTAAGTCCCATAGTGCTCAGAGCCATTTGAACCATTTAGAAACTCATGTATGAAATACGGCGACTTTTTCTAAATCGAATGCAATGAACACACCAATTTTGCCATCAACCATTAGGATAACAGGGAAGTCACACTTAATAAAACCACAGATAAATGCCTTTCAAGTGGCTTATGAATTTAGAAAAATAATCAGTGGCAGGTTAATGTGAGCTCCGAGCTTGAAATTTTAACACAAGGTTGTTAATACACAGATGTATGTGAAAGATACAGTCTCAAGGTATTTTCCAAGTTGTCTGTTAAACATGTAGATATACTGCATTTAATTTTTTTTTCATGAGAGAAAAAAGTTTTTCACATTTGTAGGTGGTTCTGAAAAGACGAAATTTCTTTCTTGCAAATGATCTCAGTTGTGGAATTTTTCTTCACTCAAGTAAGGTTTATAGAATTCGAGTAGGTGTACTTCTAATTCTTCAGATATACATTTTAAAGAAAAATCTTTCTGAAACTCTGTAATTTCAATCTGAAGATTTCGCGAGGCGTCTTCTACATCACATTTTATTTGATTTAAGGAAAGTGTTGTCTGCATTCCTGAAATCACAAAATCTTATAGCGAATTGCTCTAATAATGATTTCAATTCATCAGCATAAATAACATAATCAAAATTTTCTTGAGCTGACACTATAGGAATGTGGAAACAGTTTACAGCTTTCAACTGCGTTTCTCGCAATAACATCGTGAGCTGGAATGCTTTCAGATGGCTATACAATTCGCAACTTACTGACCTTCTGATTCTTCAGTTTCTCCTTGCGCCCGCATCTCGTGGTCGTGCGGTAGCGTTCTCGCTTCCCACGCCCGGGTTCCCGGGTTCGATTCCCGGCGGGGTCAGGGATTTTCTCTGCCTCGTGATGGCTGGGTGTTGTGTGCTGTCCTTAGGTTAGTTAGGTTTAAGTAGTTCTAAGTTCTAGGTGACTGATGACCATAGATGTTAAGTCCCATAGTACTCAGAGCCATTTGAACCATTTTTTCTCCTTGCGTATTTGTTGATCCTTAGAGTCCACGGGTTTACTGCAGGTTCAGAGTGTCCAACGGGCACAATATTTCGGTGATCGGATATGTTGCCATTGTCCGATGCACCGACGAACTGATCTCCTGGGGGCTTTTTTTGTCCTTTCCAGGTTTCTGCATTAGGTTATACTGGTTGCTTCCCGGCATGTGGCCGATTTATATCCCTTCCCCCCGCGAGCCGTTCCGACCGCAGTTCGCGGCCGAGGGCACGCGTCCACGGAGTTCGTATTCCACCGCATTATGCCAGTGTGGCAATACATATATTGAACAAGCGGTGCGCACCATCAAAGACTGATGTCGGTAACACCAGCAGCACATTCGGCTAATGCACCCCCCAATTGTGGATCACAGCGAAAAGGAAAAATCGTGGCTGATTAAAACACAAGTTCGATTTCATCTGAATCGAAGTAAAACAGCACCTGAAATAACACTCACGAGGACTTCGCACTGTTCCTAACGATAATAGTTGTTAATCGTTATAGCTAGCTGTGACTGAAAACCGAGCTACCTCCCACGCAGAAACCACCGATCAGTGAATCAGAGAAGCAGCACGTTATGCTTACGAAATGGGACTCTATGCTGCTGCGCCCCGCCTCTATATAGAGACAAAGCCTGTCTCTTATGCCTCAAAATTTTCCACTCGGTGAAAAAGTCCGAAAATCGAACGAAATTTTGTACAGTCTGGGACAGCCAATTGCAATAAAACGGATACCGGGGCAGATAACGCTCCCCCACCCACCAGACCCAGCTCGTACTGAAAAGTTAAACCGAGAGTTTTCACGTGAATTCACCCAGTAGCATGCGTTTTCCATTACACTGACACTCATTCAATAGGGTGATTATCCATACGTAAGACTGATGGTTCAGGTATCTCATTGTTTATTGTCAGCACTTCTCTCTCCTGACACAGTATTCGGTTTGATGATTCATTCACGTAAAAGCAGCAAAGAGGTATCCAAGTTTAGTTTATCCATACATAAAATCAGTAATATCATGAAACAGGAACGTAATTTCTCTTCGGAATTAATATAGTTCACAATTTAACGCACTCGTTTTGACACGTCACAACTGCGTATAACTGACTTGTTGCATCGCACAACAATATCTGCCTTACCACTGCCTCGCGCCCAAACATAACATTCTGGTGGGGGACACACAAGAAAAGCGATTATCAGTGTATTTACATGAGTATATTTACATGATCTATGTAATCGATGTCCTGGACCAAAAAATTACAGTTGATAAATAAATGAATTCAAATGGAAATACAGTCGTCTATTGATTTTATCTTTAGACTACCCAATGGAAAACAATAAGTATGATTATAGTACTAAATCCAGATATTCTCGAATTCACAAATGGTCGAAACTATAAGGTACATTAGACATACAAAAATAATTACGTTTCTCAGAAAATATTTAATCTTATAGTTCCTTTACACTTCATGATTGCACAACTACATCAAAACTATACAAAATATAAAATTTGCAGTCTTGATCTTTGTGGACCGTGTTCTGAATTATAAGGAATGGCACTCTCCGACGCTTTACGGAAAGAAAACAGGTATATTGATCAGTTCCATTACAAGACGCTGTGAAGGTTGTAGCTGATAGGATAGATATAGATCAGGAACTGTTTCAAGTTATTGCAGAGGAAGGCGGCTGAAATTACCCTGGGAAACGATGCGAGGAGTGTAGAGATATACAGAAGATGGAACGTGGTGATAAATGTGCGACAACGGCCAGGGTTCTCAAAAGTGGGAAATTCAGTAGAGTACTGCAGTTCGATTCAGCCGGAAAGATAGGAACGGGGAAAGTATCCTACGCGTCTGACAAGAGTGTAAAAGTGAGATATAGGGGCAGTCGGCTAAGTGACGTTAGTAGGGAGAAAATAAGGTTTAGAGGTGGATGAGTGGCCAGTGATACGACGTGGCGGGCAGAGTCCCACGGGCAGCGGCTGAGAGCCGTATCAATCCCGTGGCGGCGCTTCCGGCACGAACCCTGACCCCGCCGCAACTGGAGCGTTCCCGTGACTCGCCGCCGCGCCGCGCCGCGCCGCTTGCAAAAGGAACAACGCAGCCCAGCCGGCTGCGCGCCTGTCCGCAGAAACCCGGCTATGTCCACTGCGCTATGACGTGGCGCGTCTCACAATTACTCGCCTAACACTGTTTATCGCTACAGACGTTTTAGTGCAATACTTTTCAGTAGTCTACAGAACAACTTCGAGCCAGCCACTAAAATTGTGCTCAACAGGCTCAGTTTCTTGCGAAACATTTACCGATGACATTTTGAAATAATTTACACATCCTTTATACGCGAACGGTCGCCTTGACATCTTCGACTATTCGAGCAAGCTTCACGAACAGACCAAAACTTCCATACATCTGCTTCCCACAGTGTCTACACAATGATGTGATTCCCGCACAGGGAGAGACGTATGTAGCGTTCTCGTCAGGTTGCCTTGGCTGTGGCGAGAAATAAATTTGAAGTTCGATGCAATGTTCCTTCTGACATGCATGTTTCACAGACAGTGTCAAATATAGACAGTGCTCGAAGGTATTTACACACCCACCTAGTACCGTGGTGACTAATCGCAAAAAATGGTTCAAATGGCTCTGAGCACTATGGGACTTAACTTCTGAGGTCATCAGTCCCCTAGAACTTAGAACTACTTAAACCTAACTAACCTAAGGACATCACACACACCCATGCCCTAGGCAGGATTCGAACCTGCGACCGTAGCGGTCGCGCGGGTCCAGACTGTAGCACCTAGAACCGCTCGGCCACCCCGGCCGGCGACTAATGGCAGCATAGATTTAGTAAGACTCCTACAACACTGAGGTATCATCGTGACATACGTACGTTAATCGCAAAAAAAAAAAAAAAAATTGTTCAAAAGGCTCTGAGCACTATGGGACTTAACATCTATGGTCATCAGTCCCCTAGAACTTAGAACTACTTAAACCTAACTAACCTAAGGACATCACACAACACCCAGTCATCACGAGGCAGAGAAAATCCCTGCCCCGCCGGGAATCGTTAATCGCAAACGATTGAAAATGTTTGAAGCTGTGTCGTAGAGGAGGCTCTCGCTCCATCGTATCCCAGACGTTCAGAGGTAGTCGATAAGACTGCAGTCTGGCGACACGGAAAGTGGGGTGATGGGGGCGGATGGAGGGAGCCCCAAAAATACCCTCATATCCGTGGAGTAAACATAAAACACTCGAACATAATACACGAGCGATAGTGTAGATTGTTCTGTCATTCGTTGGTGAGAGACGATGAAAGACGCTTCAGGGAATCAATATGATCAACTTCAAACATTCTTCCATGCGAAACTGGTAATCCGAGTGAAGCGTCCGCTTTGAGTGCCGAGCGGGAGGTTTCGTTTTTATCTCACTTGCCGCAGCGCCGCTTTTGTGAAGTTTTCCTCGTTGGTGTTGTTCTGTCTGCCGAGTGAGTCGTAGTGCACCAGCTCCCTCCGCCTTACTGTTTGTTGATGTTCATCTACTTGCAGCGGCGTTTGCCGCTCCACTATGGCTACCACGGTTTCCGCGTGTATTCCACGACAAAGTACTGTGAGCTTTACCTTAGATAAAAAAACGAGACACGTGCAGCTCGGGTCTTTAGTAATCCACGATTTGCCTGTCGATACAATTCATATGACTCTGATCATGTCCACACCACTTATTTCGACGCAGACGAATACGTGTTTCACTTGAAATTTATGGATCCCCTTCACATTGACAGATTACTAGCGCGGATGGTTCTGAAATCCCGTTCAAGCATCGCGATAATTCCGTAAGTATGGTGCCACTCGCAGATGCTGAAATTGACTATACCAATGTTCGAGTGTTCAGCCTCCCGCTGTAGGTAGATGACAACTTTCTAAAGGACGTATGGTAACGTGAAAAACGTGCGTCGTCCACGCAACACAGATTAAAGTGTTATAGCGAAATTCTTTCCGTGGGAAAGCATGTCAAACTCAATATTCTAGCACATTTACAAGTGTGTTTACCGGGTTCGTGTCATGTATACTGGGAAAGAGGGAACCTGCTTCCTAAGTAATGAAAGTGTACGCTTTTGGTCTAATTGATTTCGGAAGGTGTTTGTATTACGCCGCCATTAGTGCAGCGTCGCAAATTGGTGGTTGCTTATCTTGTTCCTTCCGTTCCAGAAGTCAGACCTACTTTTTCTTCTGCTTCGGATCATAATGAACGAAAAGACAGTTCTGATAATAATGTAAATGAGTTTCCGCCTTTACCTCCGCAACAGGGTCAGAATCCTATTGCGCCCAAGATGGAACCTACAACAGTGAGAAGCGATGTCGAACTCACGATGGTGAGGGTGAGGATTTGGCTGTGTCTTATTCTGCCCCAACCTCCTCCGTATCGATCTTATCCACTGTGCTCCTCTCGATGATACGATACCTTCCGTCCGGCGTACGATGAGTAACGAAAAAGTTATTTCCAGCTCTCCTCTTATTCGCAAAGTGGCTCCTTCTGAGCTGCCTGCTTGTGGAGAAGGAGCGGGGTCTCCCCCCCCCTCCCTCCCCCCCTCTTCCTTCGTCTTTGTGTCCCCCGTCAGTTTCCTGAATTTGTCGCCTACAGTAACTCCAGAGAGGAATAAAATTAGCTACAAAGTATCACCTGTTGCATTGGTTGTTCCACATAATGCATCTGCCGTAGTGACTGGAGCTACATTAGATGTCCCTTGTTCTGAGGGGCAGGAAGCTGTGCCTTGACCCCTCCCACACCATCTCTGCAGAAGCCGCCATGCCACTTAGCCAATCTGACCGTGCTATGGCACGTAAGAAATTTAAGAAAAAAAAATTTTCGTGTGGCAGTGTTAGCCCGGAGGCCCCAACCAGGAAACTTCGGCCGCCGACTTGCAAGTCATGTTTTATATGATGCCTCATTGGGGGATTTGTGCGTCAATGCTGATTAGGACAACAAAACACCCAGCCCTTACACGTAGAAAATCTGCAACCTGATCGAGAATCGAACCCGGGCCCGCTGCATAGTAGGCAAACACGTTACCACTCAGCTACGCAGGCGGACATCTAACACAAAAAGTCGCCGATGACAGGGATTGTGGTCCCCCGATGTCTGATTCATCTGTGCACATCGCAGTGGACCTTGACGTTCAGCCGTGTACGTAATTCTCCTAGGTACGTTCCCTACAGCCCTGTATAGCTGTGGTCAGTGATTCAAGCCTACTCTTTCCAGTCCTTAAATTTTAATCATGTGGAATCAGAATTGCGATTAGTTTCGCTGGTTCAGTTCATTTATGATTCATGTGCGGACCTAGTATTCCTACAGGAGGTGCTATTTAGGCATTTGTCCTTACCTGGTTTCTGTGTGATCTTTAATGTAGCACCCGAATACTCTACAGGGATCGTCTTATTCTTTCGCGAAGGTATTACTATTACTGAGGTGAAAATGGTGCATTCTGTCAGGGGTTTACCTTGATTCTTTTATTTGCCCCGCCAGGCACTGGTCATCCAGTAGACCGTTCTCGTTTTTATAAACAGGAAATTGTTCAGTTGTTCCATAAAAGTCCTTCGGGTATTCTGACGGGTAGCGATTTTAAATGTGTGTTGCGTCCTGCAGATCAATCTACAAATTTTAATTTCTCTCGTGAATTACTTGAATTGGTCCTCTCCTTACGCCTGAAAGACGTCTGGATATGCAACACCCAACGTTTCTTAAATTTACCCACTTTACTACGACTTCTAGTAGCAAATTAGAGGGGTTCCACGTATCAGACTGCCTGCGCAATAGTATTCTTGATGTTGAAGTCATCCCAGCTTCGTTTAGTGATCATTGCGCTGTGACTACAACTCTCGATCTTGAACGGCACTCAGTTAAATTGTTTCACACTCCTTGGATGTTAAACGTCGCTCACCTAGATGAAGCCTCTCTCGATGACGTGATGCGAGCCGTGTGGGAGCATACTCTACGGTCCACTGGGAAGTACTCTTCCATCCTTGATTTGTGTACATAACTGGCAAAACCAAGGCTCAGGCAAGCTTTGATATTTTTTGGGTTGCCAAAGTGTGAGACTTTCGGAGAACTTACGATTACTACTATTCCATGCTGCGTGAACCTTATGACACTGCGGGTAACGCCCGTCTGCGAATTGTGGATGTTAGGCAAGTAAAAGCAGAATTGTTGACCCTGACGAGGATACAAATGGAAGGTTTGAAAATACGATCCAAGCCACGTTCATTGGTGACAGAAGAACTGACTTCCTTATATCATCTGTTTTGTTTCGGCACCAGACCCATCGCCGGCGCTCTTGTATTCATTCTCTCACGACAAAAGATGGACGTATCGTAATGGCACAAGCTGATATAGTGCGTGTCTTACACCGATACTATATAGACATCTACGACATCGACGAGTACAGCGATACTTTTACGATCCACTAATCAGCAGCTTGGATACGTCAGTTACACCTGAACATAATGAAACGCTCTTAGCTGCCTGAGGCTGTTTACAAACTCATTGTGGGATCGCCTTCTCAAAAGTTTCTGGGTCTGGATAGACTTCCCAAGCAATTTTATGTGCGCTTTTGGCCGCTGTTGGGTGCTACCTTTATGTCCCTTTTGAATGAAGTGTTACAGGGGAGAGTAGTGCCGACCTCGTTCAAGGTGAGAAAAATTGTTTTAATCCCGAAACACTCTGGACCGGCTGCCACTGATAGCTTTCGGCAAATTATTCTGTTAAACTTTGATTATAAGATCCGTCGTGGAGTCCTCAGGGAAGCCCGCTGTCAATAACTTTGTTTGTCTTTTCTCTGAAGCTCCTACTTCGGTTGCGGGCATCCCATCTGAAAGGTTGAACGCTTTCGGAGAGACTATAGCTGTTCGTGTATACGCGGATGACGTGAAGGCTCTACTCCTCAATCCTGCTGAGATACTTCGACCGAAGGATGTAATCGATGACTATTGTCGTAGTTCAGGTGTACTACTTAATTAACGTCAATGCAGGATTCTTACTTTGTGAGGTTTTTATGACGCTGTTGTTCCATGGGCTACTGCAGTGGATCGACATACGTCTTTCGGTGTCATCATTCATCATTGTCCACTCAAGATGATGACGTTCAACTGGAAGTCTGTTACGGACAAAATTCAGGGAGCGACACTAGTACGTGTTACTCTGCTCCACAAAATCCGAATGCAGCGTACACAGGCTATGTCTTATGCAGAGCGTATCACGTGACCCAGGTTTATCCGCTTTCCTCGATGATGGCGAAAAAACTACGACAGTTGTCTGGTCCTTTCTTATGGAAACGACATATCTTTCTCTTTGGGTATGAGGTGGTGACGAAGTCTTGTTCCTTTGGGGGGTAGGGCATAGCTGATTTACGAAGGAAAACACAGATTCTATATGTGCGACGTACTGCTTTGACGATAGTTTAAAAAACTCACACATTCACGTCTCGTTTATTTCTCTGTGTCCGTCCTGCTAGACTGGAACCCCTATTGATGCTGGTGCATCAATTATAACTTATGATTTCTATATTGCGGTGAGCTATTTAGGGGATGACACTTTATGGAGATCCATCCTCACCATAAAATTCTCCCGCGTCCGGCCATCCTGATTTAGGTTTTCCGTGATTTCCCTTAATCGCTCCAGGCAAATTCCGGGATGGTTCCTTTGAAAGGGCAGGGCCGACTTCCTTCCCCGTCCTTCCCGAGACCGATGTCCTCGCTGTTTGGTCTCTTCCCCCAAACAATACAGTGCAATACCATGAAATTCCTAAAGACACGTTGGGACGGAGTTTCTTGCCCGAATCTCATAGTAACAGAATCGCCGCAAACAATCTGGACGACAGTTTGGTTCAATATCAGTCTTCCGATTTTGCTGATACCCGTAGCTCCTTGTCGTATAAGGTAGTAAACAATTTGATTCCAACGAACGAGCTACTTTTCCGTACTGCACTTAGCGACAAGGATTTATGTTGTCGTTGTACGTCTACAGATACGATACGACATCGTTTTATCTGTGGAGGTCAGATGGAAAACTGGTCTTGGATTGGGATACAACTGGCCTTCCTTACTCGATCTTCTGACAAGGGAATTGTCCAATAAGACATATCGGAACTTGACATGAACATTGCTAATTTCCAGGCTTCGTCGACCTGGCTACGAAGGTTCAAGAAATTGTACAGAATAGGAAGTCGCAAAATTACCAAGTTTACGTCACGCAAACGTCGAGAACAGCTGCCAGTGACAGACAATGCTATAGAGAAATTCAAAGCTGACATAAAGACGAAACTTGCTGTTATCGCCGCAACTGCTGTTTATAACGCTGATCAGTCAGTTTTCGTGAAAGAACAGCGTACACACCGCACTTCATCATTTCGGGGTGAAGAAAAGACGGAGTCGGTTGCCCAATCAGTGAATGCAATGACACATTCATATACGACAAAGCCAGTGATAAGTATGAGTGGTTTACTGTTTCCACAGCTGTGTATCTGCCTTCAAGAACCACAAGACAAATTATGACTGAAAATAAAAAAATGTACTGTTTAGTTGCAAAAGTCCTGTAATCGACGTATCAAAATCTGCAAAAATGGGAAAGAATAATTTTCAACATTTCGTTCGAAATGTATTCAAAAATGGTACAAATGGCTCTGAGCACTATGGGACTTAACATCTGAGGTCATCAGTCCCCTAGAACTTAGAATTACTTAAACCTAACTAACCTGAGGACATCACCCACATCCATGCCCGAAGCAGGATTCGAACCTGCGACCGTAGCGGTCGCGCGATTCCATACTGTAGCGCCTAGAACCACTCGGCTACAACGGCCGGTGAAACGTACTCTTACCGGCTGCAGAAACTAATTCATTGCTTTTGTTGCATTCATGGTCTGGACATAACGACGCATCCGTTTTTGTGAAGAACAAGAAAAATCTGTAGATGTAATGTGGATGTCACCTGGAACTACTAATGCAATTCAATCTCTCGACAAAGAATTTTGGGAAGCATTTTTCAGGAAATTATCAGACAACATAATTTCCGATACCTCTATCTCATTTCAGGTTTTCAGCGGAACGGTATTCTTAAGCTCCAGTCATTTGTGCACTACCAGTTTTCTTCGCCATGACTTACGAATTTTATCAGGTATGCCTGTTACGGAGCGCAATAGCCGCGCGGGTTAGCCGTGCTGTCTAGGGCGCCTCGTCACGGTTCGTGGCGGCTCCCCCCCCCCCTCCCCCACCCCCCCGTCGGAGGTTCGAGTCCTCCCTCGGGCATGGGTGTGCGTGTTGTTCTTAGCATAAGTTAGTTGATTAAGTAGTGTGTAAGTCTAGGTACCGATGACCTAAGCAGTTTGGTCCCTTAAGAATTCACGCATAACAACGGCCGGGACCATTTCTGACTGGACTGCATCCCAGTTCTGTCTAAGTAAAGCTAGTGATTACTGCGAATTATCTGACTGCATCAGTTTTTCCTTCGTCCGGTGTGCCTGGTGCAAGAAAAACGTTTGTTTTTGTCATTCAATAGACACTTCACGTTTTTGTTACGTCTACAGGAAATAAAAAAAAAAGTCTTTCACTGATAGTCAAATGTACAACATTCAAACATTATTGTAAGGTATGGCCTAGAGAATTGTTTTAAAATGTAGTACTGCAAGACATATTTCATTTCGACAAATTACAAGTCCTCATTGATGGAAGTCGTCTGTGACATCAAAAACTACAATAATTTTATTTTCTCTGCTAGCCATTTTTATTAGAATTGCATGTGCAAGAATTTAACTTCGATATGAAGTTATTCAAAAATATGGTTTTGTAGTTTGAGCTAAAGTTTCACAGGAGCAAACAAGCTACTAAGCACGAGCAAAAGAGAAATCTGTCTAGTGTACTCGGTAGGCATCTTGCAGGTCTTTCAACTTCACTCCACTGCATCTTCTTACGTGTCCCTAACCCTCCCCAGTTACCTAATCGGAAAATGATGACCTGCAGTTTAACGTGAAACCCGAACCACGTGTCTTTCGTGGCCACTCCAACATCCGTGAGAAATGAATGCTCGGTTAAAAATCATAATGAAAAAGTTGTGGTCTGAACGGCATTTAATCCTGCGCACCCTGCATCACGAAGCGCACTTTGCCACTAAACGATTTTTGTTTTAGAAAAACAAACAAAAAAGAATATGACCATTAGATCTTACCTGTGTAGTGGATATACTAGCTGTGTCACCTCTTGAGATGATGCTCGACGTCAGTAACTAGTGTTCTGTTTATAAATTTTCCCTCAGCGGTAATGAGAAGCCAGGGAAGAACGGCAGCCGACGTACAAGGATTAGTGTCGAGCCCCAGTGCGCCGGCCAGCCTGTGGATGGTTTTTATGGCAGTTTTCCATCTGCCTCGGCGAATACGGGCTGGTTCCCCTTTGGAGCACGGGGCAGCCGTGCGGTCTAGGGCGTCTCGTCACAGTTCGCGGGGCTCCCCCCGTCGGAGGTTCGAATCCTCCCTCGGGCATGTGTGTGTGTGTGTGTGTGTGTGAGTGTGTGTGTGTGTGTGTGTGTTTTGTCCTTAGCGTAAGTTAGTTTAAGTTAGATTAAGTAGTTTGTAAACATAGGGACCGATGACCTCAGCAGTTTGGTCCCATACAACTTTACCACAAATTTCTAATTTTCCCCTTATTCCGCCTCAGGTACACTATGTCGACGATTGCGCAAAGACTGTCTTCAAGTACGCGTACACCATAATTACTCTTTGGAGTTACACTCGTCCCGTATTAGACGTTCCCGGGGGAGGGGGGGGGGTCCACTGGGGGCCGAACCCCACAATAAACCTGTGTTCGGTGTGGCGTGGCGGTGGGGTGGATGGACTGCTGTGGCCTGTTGTGCTGTAGTGGGGTTGTGAACCACTGAGGGCTATGGCGGGGTGAAGCCTCTCCATCTCCGGTTTAATACACAATACGCAATACATAACTACGAGTGTATATAATCCTTGGAATCACATTGGATATTTCTCTGGAAGGCAAGCTTGGTTTGCGATTTAGAATATAATCTGATGTCGTTGTCCTTCAGCTTTTAAATTCCATATAAAAGCTAAAAAAATACACATAAAAATGTAAAATCAATAAAAATTTAAAAAATTAATAAATCATAAGAAACATATATAAAAAAATTGTTGATTCATAGTATGAGAGGATGACAGTGGTCTGTCGAGTAGGTTCTCGGAATTTTTTCCCTTTATCTTTTTATTTTTATTCTGTTATCATAATTCCTTTTTTGTCCAATTTGCAGTTTATATTACGTCATGATTTGACTATGGTCTACTGAAGCTTCATGATAATACCAAGGCACCGTGATAATGGAGAAAAGAAGTGACGCAGTGATAAGACAATGGGCACATATCCAGGAGAACGGCGGTTCAAATCCCCGTCCAACCAACGTGCTTTCAGTTTTCTGTGATTACACTAACTCATTTAAGGTTAATGCTAGGGTGGCTCCTCTGATAGCGGTCGTGCGATTTCCTTCCACATCCTTTTCCACTACGACGTTATGCTCCGTGTCTAGCGACTACGTCGTTAATGGAATGCGAAAGGCTAATATTCCTTCTTCTCGTGTTGGCAAGCAAGAAAAGTTCTATTTGATGTACTCATATCTTCCATTTGCTTATCAATGACTGAGTCTATGCGTCCTTATTCGACTGTAGCTTCCGTATCATATAGCTAGGAGGTGGTTCTCCATGATATGGGTGCACATTTGTGGCTGTCTGCCATTGAACTGACGAGTAATTTTCTACACTGTGGCAAGTCTATTCATTGCCTAAATCACGATACTCTACATCGTCTAGTAATTGGCGTCTGCAGTTTACTCCAAATGGACCTACTCATGGTACTCCGTTGGAAAACACATGTTATTTCCTTCAGTTATCTCCTGCGCTCCTCCCCCCATGAACCATGGAGCTTGCCGTTGATGGGGAGGCTTGCGTGCCTCAGCGATACAGATGGCCGTACCGTAGGTGCAACCACAACGGAGGGGCATCTGTTGAAAGGCCAGACTAATGTGTGGTTCCTGAACAGGGGCAGCAGCCTTTTCAGTAGTTGCAGGGGCAACAATCTGGATGATTGACTGATCTGGCCTTGTAACAATAACCAAAACGGCCTTGCTGTGCTGGTACTGCGAACGGCTGAAAGCAACGGGAAACTACAGCCGTAATTTTTCCCTAGGGCATTCAGCTTTACTGTATGATTAAGCGATGATGGCGTCCGCTTGGGTAATACATTCCGGAGGTAAAACAGTCCCCCATTCGGATCTCCGAGTGGGGACTACTCAGGAGGACGTTGTCATCAGGAGAAAGAAATCTGGCGTTCACGGATCGGAGAGTGGAATGTCAGATCCCTTAATCGAGCAGGTAGGTTAGAAAATTTGAAAAGGGAAATGGATAGGTTATAGTTAGATATAGTGGGAATTAGTGAAGTTCGGTGGCAGGAGGAACAAGACTTCTGGTCAGGTGAATACAGGGTTATAAATACAAAATCAAATAGGGGTAATGCAGGAATAGGTTTAATAATGAATAAAAAATAGGAGTGCGGGTAAGTTACTACAAACAGCATAGTGAACGCATTATTGTGGCCAAGATAGAAACGAAGTCCACGCGTACTACAGTAGTACAAGTTTATATGCCAACTAGCTCTGCCGATGATAAAGAAATTAATGAAATGTATGATAAGATAAAAGAAATTATTCAGGTAGTGAAGGGACACGAAAATTTAATAGTCATGGGTGACTGGAATGCGATTGTAGGAAAAGGGAGAGGAGGAAACATAGTAGGTGAATATGGATTGGGGCTAAGAAATGAAAGGGGAAGCCGCCTGGTAGAATTTTGCACAGAGCATAACTTAAACATGGCTAACACTTGGTTCAAGAATCATAGAAGAAGGTTGTATACCTGGAAGAATCCTGGAGATACTAAAAGGTATCAGATAGATTATATAATGCTAAGACAGAGATTTAGGAACCAGGTTTTAAATTGTAAGACATTTCCAGGGGCAGATGAGGACTCTGACCACAATCTATTGGTTATGAACTGTAGATTAAAACTGAAGAAACTGCAAAAAGGGGGAATTTAAGGAGATGGGACCTGGATAAACTGACTAAACCAGAGGTTGTACAGAGTTTCAGGGAGAGCATAAGGGAACAATTGACAGGAATGGGGGAAAGAAATACAGTAGAAGAAGAATGGGTAGCTTTGAGGGATGAAATAGTGAAGGAAGCAGAGGATCAAGTAGGTAAAAATCGAGGTAGAGTAGAAATCCTTGGGTAACAGAAGAAATATTGAATTTAATTGATGAAAGGAGAAAATATAAAAAAAAACAGTAAATGAAGCAGGCTAAAAGGAATACAAACGTCTCAAAATTGGGATCGACAGGAAGTGCAAAATGCCTAAGCAGGGATGGCTAGAGGACAAATGTAGGGATGGAGAGGCTTATCTCACTAAGGGTAAGATAGATACTGCCTACAGGAAAATTAAAGAGACCTTTGCAGAAACCAGAACCACTTGTATGAATATCAAGAGCTCAGATGGAAACCCAGTTCTAAGCAAAGAAGGGAAAGCAGAAAGGCGGAAGGAGTATATAGAGGGTCTATACAAGGGCGATGTACTTGAGGGCAATATTATGGAAATGGAAGAGGATGTAGATGAAGATGAAATGGGAGATATGATACTGCATGAAGAGTTTGACAGTGCACTGAAAGACGTAAGTCGAAACAAGGCCCCGGGAATAGACAACATTCGATTAGAACTACTGACAGCTTTGGGGGAGCCAGTCCTGACAAAACTCTACCACCTGGTGAGCAAGATGTATGAGACAGGCGAAATACTCTCAGACTTTAAGAAGAATGTAATAATTCCAATCCCAAAGAAAGCAGGCGTTGACAGATGTGAAAATTACCGAACTATCAGTTTAATAAGTCACAGCTGCAAAATACTAACGCGAGTTCTTTACAGATGAATGGAAAAACTGGTAGAAGCGGACCTCGGGGAAGATCAGTTTGGATTCCGTAGAAATATTGGAACACGTGAGGCAATACTGACCCTACGACTTATCTTAGAAGAAAGATTAAGGAAAGGCAAACCTACGTTCCTAGCATTTGTAGACTTAGAGAAAGCTTTTGACAACGTTGACTGGAATACTCTCTTTCAAATTCTAAAGTTGGCAGGAGTAAAATACAGGGAGCGAAAGGCTATTTACAATTTGTACAGAAACCAGATGGCAGTTATAAGAGTCGAGGGGCACGAAAGGGAAGCAGCGGTTGGGAAGGGAGTGAAACAAGGTTGTAGCCTCTCCCCGATGTTATTCAATCTGTATATTGAGCAAGCAGTAAAGGAAACAAAAGAAAAATTCGGAGTAGGTATTAAAATTCATGGAGAAGAAGTAAAAACTTTGAGGTTCGCCGATGACATTGTAATTCTGTCAGAGACAGCAAAGGACTTGGAAGAGCAGTTGAACGGAATGGACAGTGTCTTGAAGGGAGGATATAAGATGTACATCAACAAAAGCAAATCGAGGATAATGGAATATAGTCGAGTTAACTCGGTTGATGCTGAGGGAATTAGGTTAGGGAATGAGACACTTAAAGTAGTAAAGGAATTTTGCTATTTGGGGACAAAAATAACTGATGATGGTCGAAGTAGAGAGGATATAAAATGTGGACTGGCAATGGCAAGGAAATCGTTTCTGAAGAAAATAAATTTGTTAACATCGAGTATAGATTTAAGTGTAAGGAAGTCGTTTCTGAAAGTATTTGTATTTGTATGGAGTTTAGTCATGTATGGAAGTGAAACGTGGACGATAAATACACTCCTGGAAATTGAAATAAGAACACCGTGAATTCATTGTCCCAGGAAGGGGAAACTTTATTGACACATTCCTGGGGTCAGATACATCACATGATCACACTGACAGAACCACAGGCACATAGACACAGGCAACAGAGCATGCACAATGTCGGCACTAGTACAGTGTATATCCACCTTTCGCAGCAATGCAGGCTGCTATTCTCCCATGGAGACGATCGTAGAGATGCTGGATGTAGTCCTGTGGAACGGCTTGCCATGCCATTTCCACCTGGCGCCTCAGTTGGACCAGCCTTCGTGCTGGACGTGCAGACCGCGTGAGACGACGCTTCATCCAGTCCCAAACATGCTCAATGGGGGACAGATCCGGAGATCTTGCTGGCCAGGGTAGTTGACTTACACCTTCTAGAGCACGTTGGGTGGCACGGGATACATGCGGACGTGCATTGTCCTGTTGGAACAGCAAGTTCCCTTGCCGGTCTACGAATGGTAGAACGATGGGTTCGATGACGGTTTGGATGTACCGTGCACTATTCAGTGTCCCCTCGACGATCACCAGTGGTGTACGGCCAGTGTAGGAGATCGCTCCCCACACCATGATGCCGGGTGTTGGCCCTGTGTGCCTCGGTCGTATGCAGTCCTGATTGTGGCGCTCACCTGCACGGCGCCAAACAGGCATACGACCATCATTGGCACCAAGGCAGAAGCGACTCTCATCGCTGAAGACGACACGTCTCCATTCGTCCCTCCATTCACGCCTGTCGCGACACCACTGGAGGCGGGCTGCACGATGTTGGGGCGTGAGCGGAAGACGGCCTAACGGTGTGCGGGACCGTAGCCCAGCTTCATGGAGACGGTTGCGAATGGTCCTCGCCGATACCCCAGGAGCAACAGTGTCCCTAATTTGCTGGGAAGTGGCGGTGCGGTTCCCTACGGCACTGCGTAGGATCCTACGGTCTTGGCGTGCATCCGTGCGTCGCTGCAGTCCGGTCCCAGGTCGACGGGCACGTGCACCTTCCGCTGACCACTGGCGACAACATCGATGTACTGTGGAGACCTCACGCCCCACGTGTTGAGCAATTCGGCGGTACGTCCACCCGGTCTCCCGCATGCCCACTATACGCCCTCGCTCAAAGTCCGTCAACTGCACATACGGTTCACGTCCACGCTGTCGCGGCATGCTACCAGTGTTAAAGACTGCGATGGAGCTCCGTATGCCACGGCAAACTGGCTGACACTGACGGCGGCGGTGCACAAATGCTGCGCAGCTAGCGCCATTCAGCGGCCAACACCGCGGTTCCTGGTGTGTCCGCTGTGCCGTGCGTGTGATCATTGCTTGTACAGCCCTCTCGCAGTGTCCGGAGCAAGTATGGTGGGTCTGACACACCGGTGTCAATGTGTTCTTTTTTCCATTTCCAGGAGTGTAGATACTCGGGAGTCATCTTATACTGTATGGTTGAGGGAACATTGTAACACTGCCAGTCATTTCATATCCTGCTCAATTCGTAAATACAGCAAGAGAAAGGTGACTGTCTATATGGTTCCTTATGACCCACAACATATTTGATCTCCGTTGTCCTTACCGAAAATGCACTTTGGCCCCAGCAGAATCGTTCAAAAAATGGTTCAAATGGCTCTGAGCACTATGGGACTCAACTGCTGAGGTCATTAGTCCCCTAGAACTTAGAACTAGTTAAACCTAACTAACCTAAGGACATCACAAACGTCCATGCCCGAGGCAGGATTCGAACCTGCGACCGTAGCGGTCTTGCGGTTCCAGACTGCAGCGCCTTTAACCGCACGGCCACTTCGGCCGGCCAGAATCGTTCTGCAGTCAGCTTCAAATGCCGGTTCTCTAAATCGTATCAATAGTTTTTCTCGAAAAGAACTTCACCTTCCCTCCAGAGATTCCCATTTGAGTTCCCGAAACATCACCGTAAGAACTGTGTGGTGTTTCAACCTAGCGGTAACAAATCTAGCAGCCAACCTCTGGATTTCTTCGATGTCTTTGTTTAATCCGATTTGCTGCGGATACCAGACACTACAGCAATATTCAACTGTATGTCGCATTAGCGTCCTATATGCGATATCGTTTATAGACGAACCACAGTCTTCCGAAGTTCTCCTAATAACCCGAAGTGGACCTTTCTCCTTCCCTCCTACAATTCTCACATGGTCATTCCATTCAACTTTACACACAGATAATTAAACGATGTGATAGTATCAAACAGCACACCACTAATACTGTACTAGAACATTACCGGTTTCTTTTTTTTACTCATCTGCATTAACTTACATTTATCTACATTCGGAGCTAGCTGCCATTCTTCACGCCAGCTGGAAATTTTTTCTATGTCGTATTGTATCCTCCTACAGTCACTCATCGAGACACCTTTCCGCTCGCCACGCAACCATCAGCAAACAACCGCAGAAATATCGTGTATGGCGTAAGGTGGAAGTTTCATAACGAACAAAGGAGGGCTGTTTCAGTGACGTTAGCTGAGTGTTTCCTGTGGGAATCTGTGACCTATCATCTTTTATTGGGATTCCTTTAATAATTAGGTGTTTATATTATGTGTATGTGTGTGTAAGTACATTCCAACTTCTGCACCATTTAAGTGCAGTAAAGTGTTCATTGTAAATAAGTATTATAGTAGTTCTATTACATGTTTATTACGTTACAAATAAAGGAAAACTTTTATTTTAAATTCAGTGCATTAGTGTTTGTAAAATGATTCTTTCATATAGTGTTTATTTAAAAAATGACGATCATTCCACTTGAGACCTGCGGCAGGTTGTTGTTGTTGTTCTTGTGGTCTTCAGTCCTGAGACTGGTTTGATGCAGCTCTCCATGCTACTCTATCCTGTGCAAGCTTCTTCATCTCCCAGTACCTACTGCAACCTACATCCTTCTGAATCTGCTTAGTGTATTCATCTCTTGGTCTCCCTCTACGATTTTTACCCTCCACGGTGCTCTCCAATGCTAAATATGTGATCCCTTGATGCCTCAAAACATGTCCTACCAACCGATCCCTTCTTCTAGTCAAATTATGCCACAAACTTCTCTTCTCCCCAATCCTATTCAATACCTCCTCATTAGTTATGTGATCTACCCACCTTATCTTCAGCATTCTTCTGTAGCACCACATTTCGAAAGCTTCTATTCTCTTCTTGTCCATACTAGTTATCGTCCATGTTTCACTTCCATACATGGCTACACTCCATACAAATACTTTCAGAAACGACTTCCTGACACTTAAATCTATACTCGATGTTAACAAATTTCTCTTCTTCAGAAACGATTTCCTTGCCATTGCCAGTCTACATTTTATATCCTCTCTACTTCGACCACCATCAGTTATTTTACTCCCTAAATAGCAAAACTCCTTTACTACTTTAAGTGTCTCATTTCCTAATCTAATTCCCTCAGCATCACCCGATTTAATTTGACTACATTCCATTATCCTCGTTTTGCTTTTGTTGATGTTCATCTTACATCCTCCTTTCAAGACACTGTCCATTCCGTTCAACTGCTCTTCCAAGTCCTTTGCTGTCTCTGACAGAATTACAATGTCATCGGCGAACCTCAAAGTTTTTACTTCTTCTCCATGAATTTTAATACCTACTCCGAATTTTTCTTTTGTTTCCTTTACTGCTTGCTCAATATACAGATTGAATAACATCGGGGAGAGGCTACAACCCTGTCTCACTCCTTTCCCAACCAGTGCTTCTCTTTCATGCCCCTCGACTCTTATAACTGCCATCTGGTTTCTGTACAAATTGTAAATAGCCTTTCGCTCCCTGTATTTTACCCCTGCCACCTTTAGAATGTGAAAGAGAGTATTCCAGTCAACATTGTCAAAAGCTTTCTCTAAGTCTACAAATGCTAGAAACGTAGGTTTGCCTTTTCTTAATCTTTCTTCTAAGATAAGTCGTAAGGTTAGTATTGCCTCCCGTGTTCCAACATTTCTACGGAATCCAAACTGATCTTCCCCGAGGTCCGCTTCTACCAGTTTTTCCATTCGTCTGTAAAGAATTCGCGTTAGTATTTTGCAGCTGTGACTTATTAAACTGATAGTTCGGTAATTTTCACATATGTCAACACCTGCTTCCTTTGGGATTGGAATTATTATATTCTTCTTGAAGTCTGAGGGTATTTCACCTGTCTCATTTATCTTACTCACCAGATGGTAGAGTTTTGTAAGGACTGGCTCTCCCAAGGCCGTCAGTAGTTCTAATGGAATGTTGTCTACACCCAGGGCCTTGTTTCGACTCAGGTCTTTCAGTGCTCTGTCAAACTCTTCACGCAGTATCGTATCTCCCATTTCATCTTCATCTACATCCTCTTCCATTTCCATAATATTGTCCTCAAGTACATCGCCCTTGTATAAACCCTCTGTATACCCCTTCCACCTTTCTGTCTTCCCTTCTTTGCTTAGAACTGGGTCGCCATCTGAGCTCTTGATATTCATACAAGTGTTTCTCTTCTCTCCAAAGGTCTCTTTAATTTTCCTGTAGGCAGTATCTATCTTACCCCTAGTGATACATGCCTCTACATCCTTACATTTGTCCTCTAGCCATCCCTGCTTAGGCATTTTGCACTTCCTGTCGATCTCATTTTTGAGACGTTTGTATTCCTTTTCGCCTGCTTCATTTACTGAATTTTTATATTTTCTCCTTTCATCAATTAAATTCAATATTTCTTCTGTTACCCAAGGATTTTTATTAGCCCTCGTCTTTTTACCTACTTGATCGTCTGCTGCTTTCACTACTTCATCCCTCAGAGCTACCCATTCTTCTTCTACTGTATTTCTTTCCTCCATTCCTGTCAATTGTTCCCTTATGCTCTCCCTGAAACTCTGTACAACCTCTGGTTCTTTCAGTTTATCCAGGTCCCATCTCCTTAAATTCCCACCTTTTTGCAGTTTCTTAAGTTTCAATCTGCAGTTCATAACCAAGACATTGTGGTCAGAATCCATATCTGCCCCTGGAAATGTCTTACAATTTAAAACCTGGTTCCTAAATCTTTGTCTTAGCATTATATAATCTATCTGATACCTTTTAGTATCTCCAGGATTCTTCCAGGTATACAACCTTCTTTTATGATTCTTGAACCAAGTGTTAGCTATGATTAAGTTATGCTCTGTGCAAAATTCTACAAGGCGGCTTCCTCTTTCGTTTCTTCCCCCCAATCCATATTCACTTACTATGTTTCCTTCTCTCCCTTTTCCTACTGACGAATTCCAGTCACCCATGACTATTAAATTTTCGTGTCCCTTCACTACCTGAATAATTTCTTTTATCTCGTCATACATTTCATCAATTTCTTCATCATCTGCAGAGCTAGTTGGCATATAAACTTGTACTACTGTAGTAGGCATGGGCTTTGTGTCTATCTTGGCCACAATAATGCGTTCACTATGCTGTTTGTAGTAGCTAACCCGAACTCCTAATTTTTTATTCGTTATTAAACGTTCTCCTGCATTATCTCTATTTGATTTTGTATTTATAACCCTGTAATCACCTGACCAAAAGTCTTGTTCCTCCTGCCACCGAACTTCACTAATTCGCACTATATCTAACTTTAACCTATCCATTTCCCTTTTTAAATTTTCTAACCTACCTGCCCGATTAAGGGATCTGACATTCATTAGCTTATTTGTTTCAGTTGTAAATATTTGTTATCTATTATTGTTTTCCTGACATGTTCCATATCCTGGTGGACCTCCTCACTACGGATCAATTGGAATGAAGGTAAATCTAATTTAATCTAATCTAATTAAGAAAAATGATGTATCGTTGAATTCCTCTATCTCTACAGGCTACGTGCAGCTTTTCAACAACATTGCTTTCGACACACGCCGAGGATGGGCTCCAGACACTGGAAAGTTAGAACATGTTCGATACTCCATTATAATTTGTTTCTTCCGTTCGTGGCCATTGTGAGCTGCTGTTGTAGACACACCAATTAGTTATTTAAATCAAAATGTTTTCCTTTGCACCCTATTTTTAAATGAGCCAAAGAACATCAAAAATTTCCACGGACCACCGCAAAGGGCTCAATAGTGAGATAAGGGAGGCATAATTCCTTATCTCAGAGCAATCAGCCAGCGTCACTGACTAACCAACCACCTCTATCGTAAAAATTTTCTATTGGTAGCAACAGTTGGAATTTAACGCATATTATAGAGACAATTGTTTACCACTGACCATATGGTCAACAGCATCACTATCTTTAAAATGGTGTTCTATGAAATCATTCTGCATTTTATCTTCTGTTGCGGCGATTTTCTTTCACACCCGATCAATCCCCCGATTCTGGAGTCAAAAGATATCTTTGATGACTTTCTTATGACTGGATTCTTTATTTTGCGATTTTGTTAGAATAACTTAGGGTCGTCCTAACTCGTGTGGTGACTGCTGCGAGATTATACGCGAATGGTACGGCGCTCTTCAGTCTGGAACCGCGCGACCGTTACGGTCGCAGGTTCGAATTCTGCCTCGGGCAGGATGAGTGTGATGTCCTTAGGTTAGTTAGGTTCACGTAGTTCTAAGTTCTACGGGACTGATGACCTCAGCTGTTGAGTCCCATAGTGCTCAGAGCCATTTTAACCATTTGAACCAGAAGTCACACGGATTAAGATTGGGTGATCTACATCTACATCTACATGACTATTCTGCAATTAACATTTAAGTGCTTGGCAGAGGGTTCATCGAACCACAATCATACTATCTCTCTACCATTCCACTCCCGAACAGCGCGCGGGAAAGACGAACACCTAAACCTTTCTGTTCGAGCTCTGATTTCTCTTATTTTATTTTGATGATCATTCTTACCTATGTAGGTTGGCCTCAACAAAATATTTTCGCATTCGGAAAAGAAAGTTGGTGACTGAGATTTCGTAAATAGATCCCGCCGCGACGAAAAACGTCTTTGCTTTAATGACTTCCATCCCAACTCGCGTATCATATCTGCCACACTCTCTCCCCTATTACGTGATAATGCAAAACGAGCTGCCCTTTTTTGCACCCTTTCGATGTCCTCCGTCAATCCCACCTGGTAAGGATCCCACACCGCGCAGCAATATTCTAACAGAGGACGAACGAGTGTAGTGTAAGCTGTCTGTCTAGTGGACTTGTTGCATCTTCTAAGTGTCCTGCCAATGAAACGCAACCTTTGGCTCGCCTTCCCCATAATATTATCTATGTGGTCTTTACAACAGAAGTTGTTCGTAATTTTAACACCCAGGTACTTAGTTGAATTGACAGCCTTGAGAATTTTACTATTTATCAAGTAATCGAATTCCAACGAATTTCTTTTGGAACTCATGTGGATCACCTCACACTTTTCGTTATTTAGCGTCAACTGCCACCTGCCACACCATACAGCAATCTTTTCTAAATCACTTTGCAACTGATACTGGTCTTCGGTTGACTTTACTAGACGGTAAATTACAGCATCATCTGCGAACAACCTAAGAGAACTGCTCAGATTGTCACCCAGGTCATTTATATAGTTCAGGAACAGCAGAGGTCCCAAGACGCTTCCCTGGGGAACACCTGATATCATTTCATTTTTACTCGATGATTTGCCGTCTATTACTACGAACTGCAACCTTCCTGACAGGAAATCACGAATCCAGCCGCACAACTGAGACGATACCCCATAAGCCCGCAGCTTGATTAGAAGTCTCTTGTGAGGAACGATGTCAAAAGCTTTCCGGAAATACAGATATACGGAATCAACTTGAGATCCCCTGTCGATAGCGGCCATTACTTCGTGCGAATAAAGAGCTAGCTGCGATGCACAAGAACGATGTTTTCTGAAACCATGCTGATTACGTATCAATAGATCGTTCCCTTCGAGGTGATGATCCCGATGGTCAGGCTATAGGGAAATAACGGCTGATAATTTTAGCATTTCCGAAATGCTTCTACAGCAGCCGCATCACTGTCCGTGTAATGTGTAGAGGTGCGCCATCTTCCATAAAAATGATCCCACAAAACATCCACGCTGTTGAAGGGTTGGAATGACGTTGGTGCGCTAAAGATCCTCATAGCGTTTGCCAGTGATGGCAGAGATAAAAAGACTTTGCTGGACTCATCTCCTAGAATAAATACGGCCCTACCATAAACGATGCCGTCAACCATCACTACATAGTCGCCTTTGCACAATGAAGCAGTACCGGTTTATGTGCGTGCGGATGTTTCGTTGCCCATATTGTACAGTTCTGCGTATTGACATGTCCTTGGAAATCGGCTTCGTCTGTCCACAGAATTTTCCAATATTATTCGTTGTCCACTTCCATGCGGGCAAGAATTTCCAGAGCAAACGTTTGTCCGTCTGGCAGTTCAGCAGAAAGATGCTCCTGAACATGTTTTTTTTTTATGGATAACAGCGCAGGATGTTTCGTAGACTTTTATGCACCGTACTCGCAGGCATGGCCTACGTTCGAGCAAATCTCTGAGCACTGCACCTTTTCTCTCCTGCAATGCTGTAACCACATCTTCGACAGACTTCGGATCAACTGCTTTCCTCCCTCTGACACATTACACTTCAAAAGAACCCGCCTTTTCGAATTTTGTAATCAATTTCTGCAGACCGGTAGCAGACATCGGAATTGTGCGTTTTTTCATACACTTGAGTGACCAGAACTTATGCAGGGTTACGGGCACACGGTGACCGTTCTAGTAATAGAGCTTTTGCAACAGGGTGCAATTTTTCTACATCTACATATGTACTCCGCTAGCCACCAGCAGTGTGTGGCGGAGGGCACAATTCGCGCCAAAGTCATATTCCCCCCCCCCCCCCCCGCCCCCCTACAGCATCATCGGAAAACAGTCTAAGGCCGCTGTCAGTACCATCAACCAGATCGTTTATGTAAATCGTAAAAAGCAGAGGACCTATTACGCTGCCCTAGGGCACACCTGAAGTTACTCTTCTTTCTGTTGAAGTTACCCCGTTCAGAACGACATACTGCTCCCTGTCTGTTAGAAAACTTTCTATCCAACCGCATATGTCACTGGATAGACCGTAAGCGCGCTTTTTGTAGCAAGCGACAGTGCGGAACCGAGTCGAATGCCTTTCGAAAGTTAATAAATATGGCATCAACCTGGGAGCCGGTATCTAGAGCCTGTTGTATATCATGCACAAAGAGGGCCAGCTGTGTCTCGCATGACCGCTGTTTCCTAAAACCGTGCTGATTTCCGCAGATGAGCTTCTCAGTGTCTAGAAAAGGTCATTATGTCTGAACACAAAATATGTTCCATGATTCTACAACAAATCGATGTCAGTGAAATTGGCCGGTAATTATGTGCATCCGATTTTATACCCTTTTTATAGATTGCTATGACCTGGGCCTTCATCCAGTCCCGTGGAACTTTCGGCCGTTCCAATGATCTCTGATAGATGACGGATAAGAATGGTGCTGTATCTGTAGCATAGTCAACATAAAATCTTACGGGGATACCGGTTGGGTCGGATACCTTTCTGGTATCTAAGGATCTTAACTTTTTTACAATCCCAGATACACTAAACACTATGTCAGCCATCCTTTCGTTTGTTCGATAATTGAAGGGGGAATGGTGCTGCAGTCCTCTAGCGTAAAAGAGTTTTTGAAAGCTAGGTTTAGAGTTTCGGTCTTCTGTTTATCATCATCAGTTACGTCACCCGTACTGTCAGCAAGAGAAGTTATTGAATTATTTGTAGCGTTCATAGATCTTACGAACGACCAAAATATTTTGGGGTTATTTTTAGAATATGCAGATAAAATATTGCTTTCAAATTCGTTAAAAGAGTCTCTCATTGTCCTTCTGGAGACAGTCATGTTGGACGTCTCGGAAGTAAAGTGCGGAACAGCCGTGTGCGCGAGCCTATTGGTGTACATATCCTGAAGCTTACAGCACCATCTATTATTCAAGTTTTCGTTAATTTTTTTGTTCCATGACGTTTTCCCCTACGTCAATAATATGCTGTTCAAACTTGACGTTCTTCTGAGCAGTGGTTCTATTTATACAGCATGTTGAAACTGGAACTTTAGGGCACCATGTGTAATTAATTACTTCAAATGCCTCTCTAAAAATGTGTGAAATAACTACCTCAAGAACATGCAAAACATCTGAGATACCATCATGAACATTTCTATTACTACTATGAAATCTATCACAGTCATTTGTTGAACTACATTTCTCTTCTGCGCATTTAGTTACAATGATTTGTTAGTTTTTTATTATAAATTAAATATTCTTTGGGAATAATTTTATCTGGTTACGCTATATGTGCGACTGAAGCAACTGAAAGTACAAAATATGCTTCCTCTTAAGATGTGCCATTAATCTGAATCCTTGGTGACATTTTTGAGATTGAGCATCAGACTATTTATATATATGTCCCAAAATCCATTTACATCCAAGATCCAATCCACAAGCCTTGTAAAACGAAATTAAATAATTTGTGTCGTACCCTTTTATTTTTATTCAGTGCTTCCCTCAACGAGGCCAAACATCGATCTATGGTTCGGTAAATGTTTTATATTTACATCTGAGGCGGGATACTTTTTCACTTGCCGTAGTCTTTAATTAACGTAATGAAGGAAAGGCAAGTGCTCCCCTGTCTATAACGTTTTATTTCTTATTATGTGAGTATTCATATTTCACCTATTGTTATTTTGTATTTATAAGGTATTAGAGAACGCTCTTACTCATCCAATATCTGTCATCGAAACAAGATTGCTCCACTGTTCAGTACTACAGCCACATCTTTTTTAATATGGAAAATACTGAAATGTCGATTAAGTAAAAATCTAATGGTTTTTGTGAGTTATAAACCTGCGAGGTAGCGAACAGTGATTAGGTCTCAGAGGAGTCTGTTAAATGCACCGATAGACATTTGAGGTAAATATGACGAACAGGCCAACTGAAAACAAAATAGATAAGTTGCTCAGGGCATTATAAACGTTTATTAGTACACTATTTTATTGCAATATAAAAACTGGAGACACGTGACAGATGGACTGGGAGGCGATGATTCCAAGAAAAGGGACCAGCGTCCAGGATATAGGTTGACTGATCATTCAGCGCCCGCAGAGGAAGCCCCGCTGAGGAGCAGGATAACATCAGACTGGGGTTTCCTAGAAGGCATCACCCGCGACCGCGCTTCAGACGAGCTTTTGGCAGCAGTCGTCGATAGTATCGGATGCCGTGCGTCGCTCACGCCCATGTTTGCCGATCTTTGATGAGCTCCGGGCCATGGCAGCCAACGTAGGGCTTTGCCGACAGGCTTCAGCATCTACCGACGTACTGCGGCCGCCTTGCTTCTTAATCTCTTCTTCTGAACCTGCATTCGCATTAACGAGAATATTTAGTTATTTTTGTGCTTACATGAAGCAGGTGAGGTGGCAAAGCAGAAACTTTGGTCTCGTACATATAAATGCATAGCATATTTCCTCAACAAGACCGTGGAGGATCTGCTGTCCCGTCCTCGCACGAATCAGCTAATTCTCCGTTTCTAATGTATCTGATTTCGGAAAGACGCTTAACTATAACTGATTGTTATTCAATACTTTTTCATTCCTCTGCTGAAGTATCTGCTCTCCAGCGATGCAGGTTTTGAATATAGGAAAGTTGAACATAAAAACTATAAAGTGGGATAAAATGCAGATTTCATTAGCTTAAATTGGTAATATTGATGAGACGATAAAAGACTGGGATGTTGGTAGTGCTGGTTTCGTTGTACTGTACAGGATGTTTACGAAGGTGCTGCTGTCGACATACCGCATTTAGTTGTCGGAGAGTTCGATAATAAGCTGCAAGTAAAATGAAGACACGCGACTGGGTTTGCGGGAGGAAATCAGATATGGGATATCCACTATCTGAACAAAAATGTCCGGACACAACTATTAAATGCGGAATTGATCATTAGATGCAACGAGAGACGGAACCAACGATGTAAAAAAAGTAATAGCAGAATGGATGTATCAGGAGAGCTCAATAACTTGCACATGGCCCGGCCGGGGTGGACGACCGGTTCTAGGCACTTAGTCAAGAACCTCGCGACTGCTATGGTCGCAGGTTCGAATCCTGCCTTGGGCATGGATGTGTCTGATGTCCTTACGTTAGTTAGGTTTAAGTAGTTCTAAGTTCTAGGCGACTGATGACCTCAGATGTTAAGTCCCATAGTGCTCAGAGCCATTTGAATCATTTTTTTGCACGTGGACTAGTCGTTGGATGTCACCTGAGTAACAAATGCTTCAGGGGCATTTCACCCCTTTTAAAGATGCCCAAGTTTGTGATGTGATCGTTAAGTGAAATTGCTATCAACAACTAGATTAAGACAAGGTATGCCTCATGTGAGGATGGACAGGTATCCTCCAACATTCCGCATGGTGTTTGTAATGAAATCAGAGGGCAATCACTTGTGACTTCCAAACTGCTACCAGCATTCTGGCTAGCACAATGAGTGTGTTGTAGGGAGTTAAAAAGAATGGTGTACAGTGGTCGAGCAGCTTCCAATAAGCCACAATTTCTGTAGTCAGTGATAAGAGATGCTTGAGATGGTGTAAGGAGCGACGCGACTCGGCAGTGAATAGCCGGAGAAGAGTGATGTGGAGTGATGAATCACGCTATACCCTGTAACCATCCAACTGAAAGGGTTTGGGCTTCGCAAATGTGAGGAGAATTTACCTGCCATTATGTGTAGTGCCAACAGTGAGGAACGGATGAAGTAATGTTACGACATGGGAGTGTTGTTTGCACTTTGGATGTGTCCCCCCTACTGTGCTTAAAAATGCTAACTACGGAAGGATACGAACACAATTTACAAGCATTGTGTACTTCTTGCAGTAGAAGTACGGTTCGGAGACCCCGATTCCATCAACATGTCAGTGTACCTGTCGTAAAGTAGCATCCATGTGGCAATTGTTTGTGGACAATAACATTCCTGAAACAGACTGGCCTACTAAGAGTCCCGACGTGAACCAAATGGAACACCTTTGGGATGCGTTAGAACGTCGAGTTCACTTCAGACCCCAGCGTCGAACATAACTACCTTCTCAAGCTTCGGCTCTTGAGGAAGAATGGGCTGCCACACCTCCACACACATTTAGAATCTCACTGAATTCGTACTCGCAGGGTTAAAGCCGTCATAAAAGTGAAGAGTGGACACACCACAAATTAATGTCCTCTAATCGGTGTCTGGATACTTTTATCATATAGTTTAGGGAGTTCTCAGGTGAACACTACGATAGTTGGGGTAAAGGAAGAGAATCTGACTGGTTCGTGGTGCAGTTTGGATACAATAGGAATGGAGACGATGCGCAACGTAATGTGGGACTTTGATTGAACAACGATCAAAATGAGAGAAAATGAATCTCGAGTGCATGTAGGAGTATGTGGCTTAAACACGTAAAGAAGTAAGTACTGTGTTTTTTTTCTTTGGTGGTGCGAACTTTAACTCTTTTTTGTGGTACAGTGGGAGCATGAAGGCAAGGAGATTTCGGTTTCCAACCTCAGATTTTGGTAGCAGGTGGTGCGGATCCGTCAGTGCACTCATTGTGCGTCAGTAACTGATTGTTAAACTGATTGTTACTGTTGTCGAGATTGGTATGAATTACCATTAGGCTAGCTCGCAAACAGTGCTGGTAGTTAACTGTTTACAAACAAATAAAATACGATTTTTACATATCTCTAGTTCAACAGCCAGGGCAAGGAGTGCTTTCCTTAGATATTAAAATGGTTCAAATGGCTCTAAGCACTATGGGACTTAACAACTGAGGTCATCAGTCCCCTAGACTCAGAACTACTTAAGCCTAACTAACCTAAGGACATCACACACACTCATACCCGAGGCAGGATTCGAACCTGCGACCATAGCAGCAGTGCGGTTCCAGACTGGAGCGCCTACAACCGCTTGGCCACAGCGGCCGACTCTTAGATATTCTGTTGACTTACATAGACTAAGGTAGTTAGCTTCTAACAATCCTAGTGATGACTGTTCGCTGAACAAAACTCGTTAAAATGAGCGAAGGGAGATTTCGAACAGGCGCTATTATGTCAAAGTAAAGATGAAGGAACTTTGCGTATGCGCCTGCACAGGACCTACTCATACATACACTCGATATATCTCTCTACGAAATTTCAACGATTCCCTCTCTCAAACAATGAAATTTTCGGAGATATTTGTTCAGTCTATATACTCTAAGGCTACCCTACAGCACATCAGGGGTCTCCCTAACTTTCTCTCCATACCAGGTCCTGTCCGATATCTCAGACCACCATTTCATTTGTCTCTCGTAAAATCTAACACCACCCCCCTCCTCCGACCTATCATTATCTCCACACATTACCCCTTTGTTATAACATAACTCTACTCTCCTACAGACTGTCTGTCCTTCCAAGGACCGTGACATGGAGGATCATATATTTGCCTTAACCTGATTCGGGCAAGAAATATCGACAGGTAATATAAACACTCGATACTGAACAAACAGGAATTCATGTAAAAACACCGTTACGTAATATTTAATATCCATAGTGACGAATGTCAAACTGTGACATGCACCTAACTAAGTAGTGGTAATTATTATTAATAAGAACTATTATTTTATGATTTTCAGATGGGCAGTATGTTTTGTGACTTAGTGTTAAGAAAGCAACTGAGTACTGTTTCTGAACTGTACGAGTAACATAAACATCAGTAATATCTGTACGCCGGTACGGAAGCCACGGTTATAATTAGAGTTATTGTTGTGGAAGTAGTAGGAACGGCCGAGTCATAGAAGACGGAGTGCGTATGTATATGGCGATCTAAAGAGAATAATTAAAGGTTGTAGTAGGAATGAGAGATGAATAAGTAATACTCCAAAAAAAAGTGACAGTGCCGAGAAATTTTAATTGTAACATTGGAAAAAATGACTGAGATATTTATGCAAAGAGAAGTATGAACTGTAAGTTTTGTCCACTGTTATTATGCCACTCTCGCAACGTCACAGGGTCCCGGGGGTCCCGTGTTCGATTTCCAGCCTGGTTGGGGATTTTCTCTTCCCGGGAACTGGGTGTTTGTGTTGTCCTCATCATTCCATCATAATTCATGAAAGCGGCTATATTGGACTGTGTACAGACTGGAATGTGCACGGGCGCTTATGACCGCACAGTTGAGCGCCCCACAAACCAAACATCATAATCATCATCATCATCATCATCATCACAACTTAAAAATGTGCCACAGACTGTGATGGCAATCAAGACGTTACGAATAGTGAAGAGTAAAGAAATTCTGTGCCAATGTGCAACAAACTACTCTGGTGTGCAAGAATTAGGACGAAAGTAAGTTTCGCATGATGTGTCACTGCCAAGTAACACAGTTCAATAAAACTTGGGTAGTACATAGATAGAACTACTTCAGTATAGTAAGGAAGGTAACTGAGAGACATAAGCAATCAGACGAACGGAAATGGTATATTTATTCAAAGACAATAATTACATTGAAGTCACAGCCAAGTGACACAATTCAATGAAACTTGGGTAGTACATGGAAAGAACTGCTTCAGTATAGTAAGGAATGTAACTAAGAGACATAAGCAATCAGACGAACAGAAATAATACATTTACTCAAAGACAATAATGAAATTGAAGTCACAGCGGTTCATGATGGTCACCTGTACACTGCAAAAGAAAGCACATGATTCTTAATAGGGTTTGTGACGGCAGTGCATGCTCTGCAACGTGCTCCCATGCTGGCTACTAGGTAGGTTAGGAGTTCTGGTGGTGGGGCTTTCCGTTGGATGGTCGTTGGATCGTGTGGACGCGCTGCAATATGTCTCCCAAACACACCTTAAACGTCCTCGATGGGATTTAAATTGGAGCAATGGGCAGACCAGTCCATTCACCGAATACCCTCTCGTTCCAGGAGCTCATCCTTCACTTGCGCTGTACTGGATGCTTTATGTGTTCCCATTTTTCGCCACATGCGTGGACGTCCGCAATCACTACTCAAACATAATTTGCTCTCATCCGGGGGCAATTCACGTTGACCAAGTACCTATGGTCTTGGGACCATCTCAAACGGTGCCACCGATGTGGAGCTGTCAGCGGAAGACGACGTACTGGTTGCCGGGCAAAGAGACCACGCCCACGCAGTCGCCGTTCCACTGGGGAGAGTGAAATTGTATTCCAGTCCTTCTCTCCTTCAGGCAGCACAGTAGGTGGTTCCGAACGCTCCCCATGCATGTGAAACACTACTGTGAGTAATATCAAACTCCTGGGCTATGCCGGCCGCGGTGGTCTCGCGGTTCTAGGCGCGCAGTCCGGAACCGCGCGACTGCTGCGGTCGCAGGTTCGAATCCTGCCTCGGGCATGGATGTGTGTGATGTCCTTAGGTTAGTTAGGTTTAAGTAGTTCTAAGTTCTAGGGGACTGATGACCACAGCTATTAAGTCCCATAGTGCTCAGAGTCAGCCAGTCCTGGGCTACACTCGTCACACTTCGTCCTTCATCCAGTTTCTCGATGATTCTTCCCCATGTGAAGTCATCCACATTTTATTTGCGGGCCATACTGTAATGAAGAACAGCTTCATTGTGTTGAGGGGCCCAACACCATATTGCGCCATAGCCACGCTGATCTCACGTCGTATGACGTCGTTCTGTGCACTTCTGGAAGATCTCTGCCATCATGCTTCCGCACTTCCTTATTTCCACCGAAATTTTAGTATGTTATGTTACTTCATCTATTCGTCTTTAATTTTTGCAGAGCAGTGTACTTTACGTGTGCTAATCGACTTCAATATTTATGAAACTACAATATTTACGAATAAACTTTCATTTTCTTGATCACCATTCAGTAAGTAGTAGCTGTTTGTGTGAAGTTTAATCAGAAAGGCTGTCCACAATGGCGATTGAAAATAATCAGTTACTGTGCTGGAATTCCTTTGAACATTTGTGTATAGACTAAAAAAAGTGGCTCTAAGCACCATGGGACTTAACATCTGAGGTCATCAGTCCCTTACACTCAGAACTACTTAAACCTAACTAACCTAAGGACATCACTAAGGTCCGGATTTTAATTACTTAAAAACAGTGAAATATGCAAGCATTTATGACCTAAAACTTAAATAAATATGACCTTAAAAAATAAAATATGACTTAATAAAAGTTTATTTAAAGCATTCTTGTTTGTTTATTTAATTTTTTATTCACCATAAAGTAATGTTCACTTCTCAAAATATTGTAAGTATAGTTCTTTCTTACTGTAGGGTTTGTGGCTAATTTGCACCTATTTTTTGAATGTCTGAATGTTTCATTTTCTAAACACAAAGTACAGCGAAAAGATCATCTATCGGAACAGTAAAACAATGTTGTTATTTCTACATTGTATTTAAAGCGTTTCACATTATTTAATACCGTATGTCAATCTTCAGTATCTGCAAAGTTGCACTGGATCACAAGGTGCATTTTCAGGTCGAAGATCTACGGTTTTCGCTGATGATAGTTTTGTACCAGGAAAAGCTCCTCTCCACTTCACAAGACGACACTGGAGAGTATTTGAAGGCAGCCAGGTCACTGGAGTTCAGCTTTGTTTCAGTATCTTCAAATGTTGCGGCATTCCCTGAAAGACTGTCACTAATTTTGCACAGTGTAGAAAATCCAGGATTCCGTTGGAGAATACTTTGCAATTTGGTTTTCACTTTGTCAGCCACATGACCACGAGCTCGACCCAACTCACTCTGCACATGTTGAACAATACACAGGGCCTCACATAGCTGAGTGCCAACAGCTTCCAGTCGTTTGATGGCTTTTGATATCACTGAAAAATTGGCATTGATGTATGCCAGGTTTCGAGACAATGTACCTGTAAAAATTTCTTTCACAATTTTGATAGCACTTGATACATCGTTATCAAGCTCACAGAAGTTTGTCTTTGTTTGGGTGTAGTTGGTGCAGTAATATTCAGCAGCATTAAGCCAAGAACCCCATCGTGTAAGAACAGGTTTAGGTGTTAGGGGCGTTGAAGGTGCTTGTTCCTCGAATTTCTGCACCAGTAGCGGAGCCTTCACATAGATTTTCTTGCCACAGGAAATTAATTTGTCCACGTCACGGTAATTTGATCGCACCTCTCCGGAAACTCTGTGCAACGCATGTGCAAGGCAAGTGGCGTAAACCATACTGAGGTAGAGATTCTGCAGCACTTTGGCTGCTTTAGCCATATATGAAGCACCATCTGTTACAAGCAGCATAACGTTGTCTCTTTTCACACCATCCGGCCACAGTAGCTTCAGAGAGTTGTCAATCAAAATAGCAATCGTCAAACTGTTTACTCTATCGAAAGCTTCACACGTTAGTAGGAACATATCTCCAGGGCCATCAACTTTTAGAACACCACCAACGACATTTGCAATATATCGCCCACTAATATCCGTAGTTTCATCTATCAATAGCCAGATTTTTTGCTCAGCGATAGTAATTCGTATTTTGTTGAGCACACCATTGTAGCATACGCATAAATAGTTCTTTCTCAGTCTAGATTCATCTGGAACTGGATGTGTTGTGTACTTCTCCAAGAACCGTCTGAAGCGTGGATTCTTCAGCTTTTCCAATGGGATGTTGCAGGACACCATCATCTCACACAAATCCTTGCAGAATGATTGCACGGTTGACGATTGACCTGTCTGTTCAAATAACAGCGTTTGCTTGCTGTTATTTTCAGCACTTCGTTTCACACAGCTGCTGTGTTTAGCGGTGTTACAGTGTTGTTGCACATTAAAGCGCCTTTCTGCACTAACTTTAACTTCACACAGTTTACAAAATAATATTTTCCCATCAGTACTAGAGAACTTCTCTCCAAATTCTGGAACATATCCTCGCAACTTCACACTGTCGGAGCACTTTGTTTTAGGCATGTTGAAGAAGGCCTAGGCTGTATTCAAACTGGTTACTGGGAACACCTGTGCGACTGCGATGATTATTACGGCAGAAGCCGCCTTTGTTGGCTCTGAGAGCGTATTGTCGACTCTGCGCAACGATGTTTTATGTTCGCGAAACGACTGTTGTGGTACACCGATTTTCTGCTACAGTCCTGATAAATAAAGCTGTGTACTAATTTATCTGTTTATCTTTTATAATAGCACGTTAAACATTGTCTCGTGAGCAACATATTCATTTTCTTATTCGTGTGAGTCGTAAGATACGAGAAAAACGGCATATGCAGTTTTGGCAAAAGTTGACGGAAATATGACCTATTATATTAAAAGTTAGCCGCAATATGATCTATTACTAAAATCTGTTGAAATATGACTTTATATGCACAATCAAAATACATTTTTCCACACTAAAATGCCTACATTTGTGTATAAATTGTTCTAAAATTCACCCTATAGTTAAGAAAAAATTATGACTTGTCATTAAAATCCGGGCCCTAGACATCACACACATCCATGCCCGAAGCAGGATTCGAACCTGCGACCATAGCAGCAGCGCGGTTCCGGACTGAAGTGCCTAGAACCGCTCGGCCACAGCGGCCGGCTGTGTATCAACTGAATTTGCTTTCTTTTGCCAAAAGAAAAAAAAAGACTATGGCAACATCCACTTTATGTTCTATGGTACGATGCATACACAATAGGCAAACGATGTATCAGCTGGAAATTATCTCAAAGATGATGCGGAATTGTTATAATTTAATATTTTTTGTTCCCAGTGAGGTGTTCCTACATTTATTCGTTCACCTCTAGAATACAGGTTAACCAACAATCATCGTTCAATAATTTAGCGAATAAGCCAGTGGAAATTACGTGCTCTTTTGTAGACACGACATACCCCTGTGTCAGTTTCACATTTTGAATTATTAGGAGAACATTTTAATTTATTTGAATTGATACTTTTATGCAATGGCTCTTAATACTCGTATGTTCACAATTGTCACTCAGTGATGGTATTCACAAGGATCAGTGGTTACCATTTGTTTGCTATCTTATATCGACATATTTCACTGTATTGATTGTGGAAGTGATTATAATTTTCGTTATTACTGCGTGACTAGGCTACTTGTTAAATTCGTAAGAGTATTGTGTATTGTACGATAACGAAAACATTAACTGATAGATAAACTATGGGTGATTGTAATCACTATTTATTAGAAGTAGGCGCATTGCGTCTGGTCCCAGGTGTGAGAGAACTGGTCATCCCATTTAGTATTAGTGTTTACATGTAATCCACAAAAGAACAATTGTAGTAACACCACAACAGTACTATAAAATTTCATAGAATTTAAGTGCTTCTTCTTAAAATCCTTTCTCTTCCAACACAATGTTTAATTTTTTACTTAAAAAACTAAAAAAGTCACCAGTTTTTTGTTTTTATACGACCAAATAAATATATCTTTTTAAATAGCTGTAAAAATCCACGTAAATGACTCACCTCATTAATTGTATCGTATTTGTCACATTGGACTTACCGGTTCTGAACTAGTCACTAGAGTTAAGCAACACTGGGATCCGCTTGAATACGCTCGGTGCCGTTTGATAAGGGACACGCAAGTCGCCTAAGTGGCGTCCCATGAAAAGACTTACTATACCAGGCCGTTGACCAAGACACCATTATTGTTGTAATTTATGTACTGGGTGGTTATAGTTAAACTTTCTCTACTTGAAAGGGCGCCACGAACACCGAGTGATTGTAGGACAATGAAACTTTGTGGAAACATTTCTCAGAACAGGCGGGAGAGAAATAAGGAATAAACCATTAAAAAACACGTTTCCACATGAGAGAGTAACGTTTGTTCTCTCGGACAGAGTCTGCGTTCTAGTCTACAAAAACTCGTATTTTTAAAGAATGTTCCACTCTAAAAGCCTTTGCAAGCAGTACTTAATTTAGCGTTCTGTGTAAACTCTTTATCCTCTCGAGGTGCAAAATTATTTGTTCATGTTCGTCATTTCACCGGTGGAGAGCTACAGCTAGCACTTTATTTTTGGTAATCAGTTTTATTGCTGCCAAATTCTCACATAAATTCTACTATGGTGAAAACGGTTTCGAATGGTACACCATTTTCAGTAGACTATAGATAATTATCAGCTTAAGGCTGTGCCAGAAGGCGACACGAGGAGAACTCACTATTTACGTGCGGCTTTGCAGGTAGTTCTGACTTCCGATCCTTCGTAGTACACTACTGGCCATTAAAATTGCTACACCAATAAGAAATGCAGATGCTAAACGGGTATTCATTGGACAAATATACTATACTAGAACTGACATATGGTTACATTTTCACGAAATTTGGGTGCATAGATCCTGAGAAATCAGTACCCAGAACAACCACCTCTAGCCGTAACAGCGGCCTTGATACGCCTTTGCATTGAGTCAAACAGAGCTAGGATGGCGTGTACAGGTACACCTGCCCATGCAGCTTCAACACGATACCACAGTTCATAAAGAGTAGTGACTGGCGTATTGTGACAAGCCAGTTGCTCGGCCACCATTGACCAGGCGTTTTCAGTTGGTGAGAGATCTGGAGAATGTGCTGGCCAGGGCAGCAGTCGAACATTTTCTGTATCCAGAAAGGCTCGTACAGGACCTGCAACATGCGGTCGTGCATTATCCTGCTCAAATTTAGGGTTTCCCATAGATCGAATGAAGGGTAAAGCCACGGATCGTAACACATCTGAAATGTAACGTCTACTGTTCAAAGTGCCGTCAATGCGAACAAGAGGTGACCGAGACGTGTAACCAATGACACCCCATACCATCACGACAGGTGATACGCCAGTACGGCGATGACGAATACACGCTTCCAATGTGCGTTCACGACGATGTCGCCAAACACGGATGCGACCATCATGATGCTGTAAACAGAACCTGGATTCATCCGAAAAACCGACGTTTTGCCATTCGTGCACCCAGGTTCGTCGTTGAGTAGACCATCGCAGGCGCTCCTGTCTGTGATGCAGTTTCAAGGGTAACCGCAGCCATAGTCTCCGAGCTGATAGTCCATTCTGCTGGAAAGGTCGTCGAACTGTTCGTGCAGATGGTTGTTGTCTTGCAAACGTCCCCATCTGTTGACTCTGGGATCGAGACGTGGCTGCACGATCCGTTACAGCCATGCGGATAAGATGCTTGTCATCTCGACTGCTAGTGATACGAGGCCGTTGGGATCCAGCACGGCGTTCCGCATTACCCTCCTGAACCCACCGATTCCATATTCTGCTAACAGTAATTGGATCTCGACCAACGCTAACAGCAATGTCGCGATACGATAAACCGCAGTCGCGATAGGCTATAATCCGACCTTTATCAAAGTCGGGAACATGATAGTACGCATTTCTCCTCCTTACACGATGCATCAAAACGTTTCACCAACCAACGCCGGTCAATTGCTGTTTGTGTATGAGAAATCGGTTGGAAACTTTCCTCATGTCAGCACGTTGTAGGTGTCGCCACCGGTGCCAACCTTGTGTGAATGCTCTGGAAAGTTAATCATTTGCATATTACAGCATCTTCTTCCTGTCGGTTACGTTTCGCGTCTGTAGCACGTCACATTCGTGGTGTAGCAATTTTATTGGCCAGTAGTGTATTACTGTCCTGACCGGCCCGTCCAATTTCTCTGGCAACTACGATACCTGCAGGTTTGTGTGGAGGGTCATTACCTTTCCCTCATTGTGTCGACTACATACCATAGGGGCCATTTGGATAGACTTACTACGTACCGGCTGAAACGCACTTAAATAATTTTTCATTCACACGAGTATAAAAATTTCAGTGGGTATTACAAGGAGACAGAATGTCGGTGAAAATGGAAATTTGTGGTAAGTTCTATGGTACCAAACTGCTGAGGTCATCGGTCCCTCGGCTTATACAGTACTTAATCTAACGTACGCTAAGGACAACACACACACATACCCGAGGGAGGACGCGAACCTCCGACGGGAGGTGTCGCGCAGAATGTCGGTGACATAGTGTCCCTGCACAAGGGGAAGTAGCAGCGGAGTAACCGAAAGGAATCGTGAAATTATTAATGAAGGCGTAACTAGATGGATCCGAGGGTCTCGTCTGCAATGTAGTGTGGGGAAGTCTGACTTCCAAAAGTGATAACGGCTGGTGAAATTGGAAGCATTAGTGAAGCAATTTTCTCGTAGGTGTTGGAGATGGTGTAGTCTCTAGACATGATAAGATCGAGCACGCAGCTTCTTTGATAATCTATTCGTTGAGAAGAAGCACAGATATCTAGCAAAATGAAGTACAAACCAATACATTTCTGGACAACGCAGAAGGATTTACAGCGCCGCTTGTATCAGCTGCTGATAAGGGCGCTGATGTGCCTGTCCACGTTCGTAGCGACAAAGCTAAGGTTCGTAGACCCTAGAACGTACAGTGGTTGGACGAAAATATGGAGACACCAAAAACACAAAACATTACCATGCCCAACAGAATGTAGGAAACTAGTTATCATTCAAAACATCTTCCACTAGCATTGGAGGCCACAAAGTCTCAATAATACTGAGATCTGGTGACTGCGGTGGCCAGGGAAGACTCGACAATTCATCCTATTGTTCACAAAACCTGTCCTTGATGATGTGAGCTTTGTGAACAGAGGCTCTCTCGTCTTGGAGCACATTATCACGAATGGGGAACAAACATTGTACTATGAGATAGGCCTGATCAGCCAGAATGGTCGCATGATCCGTGGTTGTAATGTGACTTTGCAGAGAAACTTTGAAGCCGGTGGAATACGACGATATGGCTGCCCAAAACATCTCTGAATCCCCGTTGTGTTTCACTCTTGCGACGTAAGCTCGGCCATAGATTATAAACAGTGTTCAACAAGACCCATCCGATCAAGTCTTTTCGGTCACGATTTCCTGTTACTGGCATTTGCATCACAGATTTTTGGTTTTGGAATTCCAGCTCGCCCTACAATTCCCTGCTTATGGATTTTCCATCGCGTTGTATTGGTGCTGACAGGGCTCTCGAGTGCGACATTCAGATCTGCAGTGACTTTGGTACCTGTCGTCCTCTTATTTTTCGTCACATCCCACTTCAGTGACCGTCTCTCGATCACTCAACACGCACTTTCGTCCGCGTTGTGACTTAGTGAATGACGTTTTTCCGATGTTCCTGTATCCGGTATAAATCTTCGATACGGTGCCTCTTGAAACACCAAACACTTCGATTATCTTGGTTGCGGAAGCACCCATCACACGAGCACCAACAATTTGTCCAAGTTTGTTTTCTCATAGCTCCGCCATAACGCACTCACAGCTACACAGAACACTGTTATGGCCACTTGATACGTATTGAAGACATTGTCCAGTTGCCGCTCGCAGCGCAATCTGCAGGCTTGGCTGGGATCTGGATTTATGTTCAAGCAGGAATTTCATATTTATTTGTGTATAGCCTCGCTATAGCAAGGATAATGGTTCAGTTCCACCACCAGCCATCCAGATGTAGCTTCTCCGTGGCTCTCCCAAATTTCTGACGACAAATGTCGGGATTGTCACTCTGCTAAGGGTCATTAGATTGTCTTCCCCATCCTTCCCGAAAAAGAGCTTGCACTCGTCGTCGACAAGCCGTTAAATTATAATCTTACTTCATTTACCACCTGAGATTGAATGTTTGATGGAAAAAAACTTCTGTTTGGTGTCTACGTGTTTCGTTTGTTATTGTACGAACGAGAGACCAGAATTCATATTACTATTTTTTATTTGTAACAGTAAAAATTCTGGTGTGATAACTAAGTTGTGCAGTGTATTGCAACGCACATTCTTTGAGATAAATGTCTTGCCGGAACATGAGACTTCGAGTTCCAGCTACTTTGCAAGATTTGTAGAATATTTGATTAAACAAATAAATAAAGTAAAAAAAAAGTTATCACTCCCTGAATTGGATTTAGTATCAACGTGCTTAGTAAGTATGGTCTTACTGGAGATGCTATGCCCTTGCATTCCTTTCAATTTTGAAATGCTTCATCCAGCCAGTTCTGTCTGGACCTGTAATACAACTTAGACTTCGTATCACCATGTAATTAGCATTTTCACATGGACAACTCACTATCAGGAGTGACGAAAGTGATAACTGAGAGGAAAAATGAATAAAGATTACTTATAAAATGTTGGTCGAGTTACTAAGTTTGTGAAAGAAGTGTTTGAGTTCAAACTTCTTTTGCTTCGTCTTTCATGTAGAAGAAATTTGGCTTCTAAGAAATGAAATACTCTGTAATTCTAAGATTCAGATACTACACTTTTTGTGATAATTACGGTGGAAAAAACTCATGTAACTGTATCCACACATGATATATGGTTTTATAAAAAGGCGATTAAATACACATACCAATAAAAGTGTACCATGTACTCAAATCAGAATTCCGTTCTTATTCTTGCAGTGATGAACGTCTCCATGTCATGGCACTGAACCAGAAAGGCTGTGAATATACTACGAGAAACAACATTTTATATAGTTTCTGCTCGATGCTGGTGGATGTAAGATACTAAAATAATAAGAGTGAATTACCACCTGAAGAAATTTAGGGACATACAATGTCCGTAAAGTGAAATGGGAAGTAACCTACTTATCACATGGTACCTTTCGTTTTCATTGCTGTATGAAATTATCAAAAAATGGTTCAAATGGCTCTGAGCACTATGGGACTTAACACCTGAGGTCATCAGTCCCTTAGAACTTAGAACTACTTAAACCTAACTAACCTAAGGACAGCACACACGTCCATGCCCGAGGCAGGATTCGAACCTGCGATCGCAGTAGTGTGCGGTTCTAGACTGAAGCGCCTAGAAACGCTCGGCCACTGCGACCGGCATGAAATGATCAAGTATCTGTTGTCCCAGTGATGTATATATCCGTTAAAATGGTATAAACTGCTGGTTGTTGTACAATTCAACCCGTCACAACAGCAATAGAGGAATTACAGTTTTAAAATCATTTTTTCTTCGTAAATTCTCGTCAGATCTACTAAATAGGTTTTTTCTCTGAAATTGTCTCGTTGGGAAATGATATTTTCGAGACAGCACATACCATAGCAAAAACAATCTTATGTCTATTTCTAGGTGGATAGCAAAAATAGGAAAACCCATTGGACACTATTTCATCAACCACTACTGTTCTTCCTTTAGGAGAAAACTGACTGCCGATTTGTGATAAATCAGTTACATGTCAGTGGAACATGAAAGACAAGACCTCCAAAGTGCAGTTCAGTTCAAGGTAAATCCTTGTTGCTACAATGTTACCTCACTGCTTAAGAACATGGCGACGTTTTTCTTTCGAAGAGTTTTATATTTGTGCTGCAGCGCGACATAATTAAGAAAAAAATAGTTTTGGTTGAAGGTGTGATTTATACCATGTATAACCATTACAGCTCGTATTTTGCTAAATATTTTTATGGATAATGCACATATCATTAATTTCACGCAGAACACCTCTAAGTTTGATAATAGTGTTGAGCAAAACTGTTAGAGGTAATACGTGTACGGAAATCGCCTAGCGTAATATGTTTGTTATAAAGAGGTGGGATTCTCTGAGGAGACGAGGAAAGTGTGTGTAGTGAAGTAGAGATAAGCAGAGCTAACACGCAGTGCACGTGTAATTACGAAAGGCCGGGTCAGCCTATAAATAAGCAGGTAAGCGCCGGCCGGCGCCCCCTGACCCCGTTCCCCGCTTCTGTGATTAAATTAGTTCTCGCTGGCGCCCACCCCCCCTCCCCCTCCCCTTCCCACGTCACTACCCAGTCACGGCGAGATTCCTACACCTTCTTCATCCTGCCACCATCATGTCGCTAGGTTCGCTTTAGCTACAACGAAAAGAAAGGATTGCAGCACGTTGCCACAAGCTAAGAACAGCGGAATGCTTTCAGCATAGGGCTTTTGCTTCCAAATGTCCTAACTACTTCTACGTACAGTTAAACCGAAGATAGGAGATAGAAAGAAGGAAAAATAAACTCCGCATTTAAAAAATGTATTCACGTATGAGTAATGTAAAAAAAAACTGCTTAACTCGAACAAAGCATCAGGCTCTGACGGAATTCCAGTTAGATTTTACGGTGAATACGCCTTGTAATTGGCTGTTTTCCTAGGCAATATTTCATGAGTGCTGGGAATATCTTGCGCAGCAATAGTCTCATATGCCTGTTAAAGAGTGCAGACCATTACTGTTTACAAAAAGGGGAAACAATCGGATGCACACAATTACAGATCACATAACGGAACAGCGCTACTTTACGATCACGTTCACTTTACGTTTACGTTGTCGAAATCTGAAGTGATTAATTATAGCGTAATGCTGATTACATAGCAGAGATGTGAACAAATCAATCAAGCTTTGCCCAAGTAGTTCAGTTTTGTGCACACCTTCCCTATGAAGGAAAATGCGCAGTAAGGAGACCCAATTGATAGCGTCGAGATAAGGTTGACAGGGGTGCCTTGCCTTCTTTCGTTTCTGTGAACGCCTGTAATATACAACGAAGTATACCGCAGGCAGACTGAACAGTGGGAAGTGAGGTCATTTTTTGTTCTGTGCTACCAAGACACTAAATATTTATGCTATCATCGGTGAAAATTACTAGAGGAGTCGATAATTAGCACTTCTGCATTCATAAGTCATCTGATCAAGTTGTAGCCTTGGATGCAAGAGTTTTCCAGGCTAAAATACGGTCTTGCAAGAATTGCGCCAATCTCACTTCAGGAATGTTACTCCAAGCAGACGTTACGGATTCCGCTCTGCCTACTTAATAAGAGACGTGAAGAATTTGTAGAAGTATTTTTTGACCACATTCTTATCATCACTACTTATGACAAGATATATAACTATTGCTGTGCAGGAAAGCCAGATCATGTTAACCTGCTCTGAGCACTATGGGACTTAACTGCTGTGGTCATCAGTCCCCTAGAACTTAGAACTACTTAAACCTAACTAACCTAAGGACATCACACACATCCATGCCCGAGGCAGGATTCGATACTGTGTTGGAAAATGCTTTTACTTCAATATGTTGACAGTTAATTTCAACAAGTTTACCGTTTTAGTTATGATATCCCTCATTAATATACTTAAATATTACCTTAAAATTATGGTTAACTGTGTGGAAAAGTACCAACAGTGAATACCAGGTTTGGGTGGTTTATTAAAATAGAAAATTGGAGACACACAACTTAGATGGGTCGCATTTTTACCACAGTTAATTAAACTCCATTGGGATAAATTCATTTACACCTTTTTTGCGAACATTCTATTACATGAGACTGACTACGGCTGCTGGGTCTTCCTGTTATGTGTTATGCATATCATGACTTGACTCTAGTATGCACCTGAAGATGCAGATCCAAGTGCTGTGAAACTGGTAATGCCTGAAAATAAAAGGGTTTTATAGCTAAAGCGCTTTTACTTTTCGACACGAATTAACATGACTGTGGCTGCCCGGACTGCAAAGTTTTTTGGATTTACCAAAAGCTTCAAGATTAAAGTAATTGTCTAATGACAATTACTAACTTCTTTTTGTCTTTTCAAAATTAGTGAAGTAAGGATTAAAAAAAAGTCATTTAAGAGCTTGTGAGTTTCATTTTGCCGCAGAAAACTACAAATTAATTTTTGGAATTATAATCACTGTGCGTTCTAAACTGGGTGAACACCAGCAACAAATTCTTCCCTTCAGGACATGGTGACAACTATTTGCAAGTAGAATATTTGATTTTCGGGAGTAAAATTCTCGAGGTGAGTTACTATTGCTTGCTGACATAGCGCTGTATGCTGTGAGTGTTTTAAAGGGAATCGTGAATTATATCATAACGATAATTGAAGGTAATAGTGACATAAAGTGTATACGTTGTTTCTTTGTCGAAGGACCTGCTAATCTGAGCAATAAACACTCCGGAAGGAGTACGATAATCTTACTAACATTCAGAAAGGTGCTAATGTGGCTAACATAATTCAGATAGTTCAGTTCATTCCAAAATAGTGTCGAAATTGTTAATGTTATTGCTTTTAGAAGCGAAATTGAAGTTATATATTCCGATAGACAGCCAAGTATCCAGCGAGGTCACGCAGCTTAACAGGTGCGACTTCATGATCTTAATAAAAGACAATAAAGGGACCCTATAATTACGAATTGAATAGCTGGAGTTGGATCTTTATAACCAATTTCAGTGATGGATGGTAGAGCATATTTTACGTTCAAAAATTATTACATTATTGCAGGAAAACAAGACTTTCCTCAAACATTCAGTTCGCATCCGGAAAAACCAATCATGTGAAGCACAGGTTGCTTTACTCGTACACAAGATCTTGCAAACAATAGACGTAAGTGAACAGGTCCCACCCTCTCATATTTCTACCACGTCGTCAACTGCCAGTCGAGATGCAATAGAACTAAAGCTTTTCGCAAATATTTGATTGGGTCTAGAAATATTTGGCTAACTCTCCATGTCGTACTGGACCTCGAAAATTTCGCTATACCAAAGGTAACATCGTGTGTGCCCCAAGAAGGAGCATTAGAATCTCCAATTTTCTCAACATACATAGCCTATACTGCTCAAAACAAATCAGGGGGACACTTATTCCTGATGCGATAATTGTCTCCCATTGCAACGCAGAAGTTTGGAATTTTGCTCAAAGGTGCGTGCAAACACACTCTGTAATGGCACAGAAGCCTGGCGCCCTGCGACGTCACTATCGGGCGCGACGACGCTTCAAACTGCGTGTTGACATATGAGAAAAAGCCCGTGTAAGTTGGGTTAATGATGTCAAAAAATGGTTCAAATGGCTCTGAACACTATGGGACCCAACTGCTGTGGTCACCAGTCCCCTAGAACGTAGAACTACTTAAACCTAACTAACCTAAGGACATCACACACATCCATGCCCGAGGCAGGATTCGAACCTGCGACCGTAGCGGTCATGCGGTTCCAGACTGTAGCGCCTAGAACCGCACGGCCACTTCTACCGGCTAATGATGTCACATTGGCACCAAATTTCATCACAGTTCTGCCCAATGCCGCTGTGGACTAGTTACGCAACGGAAAGGTCGTCACACCTGCTCTTACCCACATTGCACCCCTTCTTTTGACGCCTGTGTGGTGGAGGTCAGAACCGCGACGTCCAGCGTTGAAATTACACAGTTTTCTTATGGGTGGCCAAGCAGAACATTTCAGACTCTTCGCTGCTCAGAATCGACATGAAAAGGCGTTAGGGATGGCATACATGGCGTCAGTGAAACCATTCCTTTCCTTCGGACGTTTATTCACGCACATTTCACTGTCAAAAACGAAAGTTCACAGTGTGATGAACTACAGAACGACGTTCTTCACAACCTTTCGCACTGCTGATACCCTCGGATGTTTAAGTCGCTCTCCTAGGACATTGCGGGACCGCATCCCCATTGAACGTGATCGCACTTCTTTGGCGTGAAGCGCGGCCGCAATTTTTGGTCTCGTGTACAGGTTGGAACCACTAGGGACCGTTCAAAACCATTCGATGAAATTTGAACGTATCCGAAGTGGCAAAAGTGCTAATGAATTGTCATACCCCTGTGTCGCCCCCCCCCCCCCCCCCCCCCTGTGGTGTGATCGTGAGGGAAGGGGACCGCCCAATTCAGCCACACCATCGATGGCACTCGTATACCTTTCTTGAGAAATTTAAAATTGTTCCTTTACCGACACTACCTGATAAGTAGTGCTAGGTGCGTACAAGCAGGCAATCCTTGGACACCCTTCCTACTAGAGCCGTCTGCCTCCATACGTCTAGGACTTAAAATTCCAAGTGAAGCTGGGCGGGCGCCAACGAGGTTGCTGCCGAACTTGGGGTCTTAGAAGGACTCTTTGCCCTTTTATTTACGCATATGTCAATCTCGCAACACCTCCCCCCCCCCCCCCACAGAACACGTAATCGCACTGCAGGAGGGCGCAAAAAAAAAAAAAAAAAAAGGGTCGGCTGATGCCTCATAAGCACGTTTGCTGCTTCGGATCACGTTCAAATTTCTTCGAATGGTTTTGAACCATCCCTAGTGGTTCCAACCTGTACACGAGACTAAAAAATGCGGTTGCGTTTCACGCCAAAGGGGTGCGATCACATGCAGTGGGGATGCAGCCCCACAATGTCCTAGAGAAAGGACACCGTAGTGTTGTTTATCGCGCTATCCGAACGCGAAGTGTACAGGAATCGACGCCCCAAAGAAAGGAGTGGTTTCAATGACTCCTTTTATGCGGTCCCTGAGGCCTTTTCGTGTCGATTCTGAGCGTCGGTGTGTCTGAAATGTTTTCTCCGCCCACCCATAAGAAAACTGCATGGTTTCAACGCTTGGCGTCGCTCTTCTGATCTCCAACAAATAGGCGTCAAAAGAAGTGGTAAAATGTGGGTAAGAGGCAGTGTGACGACCCTCCCCACGTGTGACATGTCCACGGTGCCGTTGGGCAGAATTGTGATGAAATTTGGTGCCATTGTGAAATCATTAGCCAACCTTGCACGTCACATGAACTTCTGAGTCCTGGCCTTTTTCCCAAATGTGTCGACAACTTGATATTTGAAGCGCCTTCGAGATCAAGGGTGACGTCGCAGGGCGCTACTCTTTTGCACTATTACAGGGGAAGGTAGTAGACATCTGTGAGCCAAATTTTAAACTTCGGCGTCGCAATGGGAGACAAAAAGTGATCCATTAACTGTGTTCCGCAGTGTATTTATCACATACGCTCTGCAGCACTATAAGATTGTTCGCTCACGATGCGGTTGTCTACAGGAAAGTATCACCATTTCACGACAGTCAGGAATTACTTAGTAAGGAAAAACTTAGACAAAATATCCATTTCGTGTAAGGAATGGTACATTTTTTAAATGTAGATAAATGCGGTATAACGCTTATAGCACAGAGAAAGAAGATGATACTATTCGGTTATCAGATACGTGGTTAACATCTTGAACATGTCAAATCGTATACTGGTAAGTATAGGGGTAATATTAAGAAGCGATATGAACTGGGGTGGACGCGGAAGATCCGTATTAGGAAAGACGAATTAAAGACTTGTTGGACAGGTTGAATCTGCAAAGGAAAGCTCGAACGAGAAGCTACTGCAACCAACAGGGTGTCTGTTTTCTGGAAATCGTCTTAAATGCTTAATTATGTCATTTTATGCTCCTAACATGCTTTCAGTAATGTTTTATGAAAACCCAAATAAAATTCAAATTATTTGAAAGCCCTCTAAAATGCTCCATTCGAGTCATGTGGCGCCTGTGACATCACTGGCTACCTCGCTGCTCCTGCTGTCTTAGTGTTATTCACAGTGATGTATTTTGGAATTTACGTTTCGGGAAATGGTTTGCAAATTTTGTGTAGACCCGTAATGTACAAATACATCTATAAAAACTCCTAAAAAATTGTTTTTGAGTGTTAGAGAGAATGAAAAGACTCGTAAAATGTGGTTGCACTGTACCGGAAAATTGCCATCAAGTCGACGCACAAGTTCACTAATTCAATTAGAAATGTGTTGCACTTTGAAGTTATGATTAACTTACCTCCGACATTTGCTTTCCCACTATCGCACGGAAGGAGAGCGTCATTCAACGATATTAAACTGTTAGTGAAAATTGTTGTCATATGCAGCGTCACCCACAATATTCGGTAGCTCAGTTGCTTAAGCGGTAGCACGTCCAATTTGGTAAGGTGATATAAATAGATGGATGGTTAGAGTCCAGCCTGAAAAAATATTTTAACTTACTTGAAACGACTCGGCAGTTCTTTCATATGGAAACCTAATCACAATTACAAAACTTCACCATACCGATGAGAGACGGAGTACTATTTTGTTTTCCTTGTCGTTTACATCCACTTACATTTTCAGTCGCTGATCATACACGTAAGGTTCAAAAAGATATTTTCTAGTGAATATGACCACACACTTTTTACTGTCCACCTAGGATCCTTATTGTTTAAACTTTTGAAGTTTCATGACCTTAGATAAAAATGAAGTAAGTCTGCTTTAGACACTGACGTTAGTTTACACTCACAAACAGCACAGCCCTTACGTTTGTGTTACCTACATGTTGTACGTGGCTTATATCTCTCCTCGTACAAAACATTATCGCCCTGCACCTCGTTGTACTGTGGGCGTATGGTGATATCTTCACTACAAGCAATGCTTTCCAAGAAAGTGAATTGTTTGTACGCAAAGTAAATGAATTTATTCTCAGTTGTCCGTTTCTCAGAGACAAAGATTAATATGTAGCTATACCACCATTGAAACAACGGGTGCAATGAATTCTTGCTAACAGTGTTTTCGTATATCGTGTGGGACCTTTTTTCTTAATTTGACTTTTGCGGGATTCGAGCCTGTGATCCCACAGCCCGCAGTCGGATACGCTATTCATTGCACCACAGAGAGCATTCTCGCTGATGGATATCCGCAGTGTCTTGTATTAGGAAATCAGCACTAATATTTGCCAAGAATAATTTTATTGTGCTTTGGGTCGTTTCATGATTGATAGCCGACAATGTAGATATAAGATACCGACCAATATGCAAAAGTGCTGCAGTTCCTTACTTTTGAGCGAGTTTAATGATGTTACAGGAAGCAGGAGAAAGAACGTCCGCCCTTGCACATATCGCCGCCGTAAATGGGTGGAGCGTAAACGCATCAACTTTCGGAAGGTTTCCACTATTAGCGTTCATAAAATTCCTTCCTATTGTTACTTAAAAATTGTAAATTTGTTTTCATCACTTAATAGCTAAACTATTTGCAGAAAAAGTATATAAAATCTATTAAGTACGGCTAACGCATAGCTTCGTCTCTTTCCTGGCGAGGCCCACGAGAAAGACAGCTCGTAGCGCGTACGTCGCAGCACGTAACACTACAGGTCTTAAGAGTACCAGCAGCCGTCTCCGGCGGGGAGCGAGTAACTATTTCAGACTAGTTTAATAGTTCTTGCCTCCTCGATGAAATGCCATTTAAACTCTCGATAGTACACGAGATATTTTAGACGTTTAGTGGGTACCTTTCCATTGAATATTGATTTCCCATGAGCCCTGCACAGAGCCGACCGTTCGCGAAGTATGGCAGACCAACCGACTAATGTGACGTTACAAGTTCATTGCACGGCCCGTGTATCTCGTTGGCTACGCACTCCTAGCGTGTGATATCACAAGAGCTTCAGCTAATAACAGAGCGTTTCCGTCCACTTAACCAAATCTTCGTATTTGATGGTTTTTAAGCTCTAATTACATGAAAATAACAGTTTTTACTCAGAATACCAACCATAAATGCTATTTGAATGTTATAGTCACTCAGAGTAACAACAATCCTAACCATATTTCTAACATAGGAAAGTAGATTATTCTAAAGTACTGTTCCCGTGTCTGGGACCCTTATTAAGTACGCATTAAAAACAGACATCGAATGTGTTCCGGCGTAACGACAAGAGAAAATTAAGAACGTAACCGCAGAGAAAGCTGTGGGACGACGTCAGCCAATAGCACGCTGACTAGGACCGCACCACGACAGAAGCAGCGTCTATCCGAAGAGTATAAGGGGCGCTCCTGCCAGCCTCGGCCGGACAGTGGAAGATGCGCACTAGTAGAGCGCAGTAGCGGACCCGGACTGGTAACCACGCCCTAGAAGAGAGGCAGTAGAACAGTCGTAGCTTGTGATCCATATGAACTTGTGTGAATTACTTGTATGGACATTGTATATAGCGAAGGACATTGATTATTTTCATGTGGCCAACTGCTTGCGACCAAAGTTAAGTATTGTCAATCTACTTTATTGTAATAAAAACCTTTAATATGATTTGCTTGCATTGTTGTATAGCTATTCGAGAAAGCAGCATCCTTTAGGCACCCTATAAGAGACGATTGGATAGGACACCAGCAAATGAATCAAGAAATACACAGCTAGGACCGCAACAGGACGGCTTATCAAAAACGGAAGTGTAACAGAAATGCTCGGGGTGCTTAAATGGGAAATTCTTGGCAGAAATACAACGTAGTCCTCGCTAAACTCTGTCGGGTAAGTTTAGAAAACCTGTATTCGAAGGCCGGCCGGAGTGGCCGAACGGTTCTAGGCGCTACAGTCTGGAACCGCGTGACCGCTACGGTCGCAGGTTCGAATCCTGCCTCGGGCATGGATGTGTGTAATGTCCTTAGGTTAGTTAGGTTTAAGTAGTTCTAAGTTCTAGGGGACTGATGACCTCAGAAGTTAAGTCCCATAGTGATCAGAGCCATTTGAACCATTTTGAACCTGTATTCGAAGCGACCCTAGTGCAGCCACCATCGTACATTTCTCGTAAAGATTAGGAAAATGAGATATGAGAGATAAAATTGCGCATAGAGGTACATAAACAATCCTCGTACAGTATCCAACTGTGTTAGGAAAGAAAATCGGCAATAATGGTAAGAAATACTCTCCACTATTCACCGCATAATGACTTGCGAAATAAACAGAGTTGTCAGAAACAATCTGAAAAGCTTTTAAACGTGTTTCATGGTAAGCTGTGCTAAGAAGTAATAGTTAAGACAAAAATTCGATGTCTGATTAAATTAGCATTGACCTTAGCCCATCAGGCAGTTGCGAGCGCAAATTCAAGGGGCCCTCAAGATACAATTACTGTCAGTTGTTCTCACAGCGTAGATGACAGTGCATAAGATTGCTCAGACTTTGACTCGGGTTCGATGCTTACTACCGTCCCAAGTCCAATTTTTATATCGCTCTAGAAACCAAACAGAGAACACATATGGTGACACCGTCTCTGGCAGGCAGCTTGAATGTGCGCGTACGACAGCCTGATTGGCTAACATCACTTCTAATTAACTCAGAAACGGCGCACCGAACCGAATTTTTTCGTAACAATTATTTCTGAGCACAGCATATCCTGTTACACCCTTAAAAAGTTTTCAAACTACATTTGACAACCCTGTATATGTAGATGAAGAGGGATAAAAATTGTCTGAAACTACAACATTAGCCTAAGTTGGTAGATATGATACATGAGAACTTCTTAATGACAACCCCATGGCTTGCGAACAAATCTAAAAGATTGCTTGCAGCATTAACATCATTATCAACTACACGATATACAAAGTGTTGCTCCAGCGCCCTCTATAGAATGCGAGGTATCGACTGCCACAGAGATCGACCACACTGTTTACACCACACCGAACTACCTTCAGTACGTGCTTCTGAATGGTTGTACAGGAATATATAATCGTAGCATCAGCAAAACATACTGGCAGTTGTTCCAGGATAAAGGGGAAAATTGCTAACGGAGAAGATAATCAACCGATAAGCCAAAAATACCATCAAACTGCCGTTGGATACGCAACTGAAATGCTTCCTATTCATCTAAACGCGGAAATAATACACAAGTGGAAGCTCACCGACCCCAAAATAATCCTAATCAAGCTGTCAGCCAGCATCAATACTTCTTTCACGCTTTTCTTAAATGTATTAATTATTTATAGATTTACGTGGTGACAACATGACGTTGCCTCATTGGTTATTTATCTCAATCTTACATATTCAGTACTTTTCCATGTAGTAAGTGGCATGTACAGGGTAGGTATTATTAAACATTCGCTACCTGAGCCAGTGTAGATAGAAAACTATTTACCGTATGGATATCCAGCTTTATAGGAATTATATTCAGACTGTGCGCAGCAGAATTTGAGTTGTTAGCAGTGTTAGAGTCATGACGTGCTGTTAGGCACAAGTATTGATTGGTAAGGAACTCGGACCTCAAGGACCAAGGGAATGCAGCGTTACTGTGATCTACTTCGCCAATTTGTGATCCCCGCTCTACGGCAGAGGTGCTTTAGACTTGAAGCACGATGGAGCTCCACCTCACATTACTTGTGAGGTTACTCGGCTACTCCGTAACACATTTAGAGAAAATCGGATTATTGGCCGATCGTTTCAAACTGTGTGGCCACCAGTACCACTAGATTTGAACCTCTGTGGTTTCTGGGTGTGGGGTTACATGACGGACAGGGTTTATCAACGGGATACTAGCACACGTTGTAGGTTGAAGATGAACATAGCGAGGAATTTAACCAAAATCCTACTTGAGACGTTTTGAGCAGCAATAGAGCAGTCTGTAGGTTCCAGGCTATAGTGCATCAGACGAGCGTCACACTGAGCAAGGTTTGTAACCTGTAACTTAAAGCTGGTAAGCAATCAAGAAATGTTACCCGTTCATGCGAAATTTATAGTGTGTTTCTTTCAACGGTTTATTCGTTACTTCTTTGTGCATGACCTTATAAACGTTTACACAAAGTTTCAGTGTCCAACGATTACTCGTTTTTTCATGGGGGCCCTTAATTATAATCACTCTGTATACCAAGCTTTGTATGAAGTTCGACCACGAGTTCCAGAGTTTTGCTTACACGTTACTACTACTATCACCCCTAAAAGTTCTATGGGAATCTTCGTGATAAAGTATTATTTTCACATAATGAGTCATCATTTAAAACTTTCCAATTTTTCTAGAGTTAGGGAAAGGTTCCTATCAATGGGCCACCTAAGGAAAATGTGTAATAAAAGTGTCATGTATTGTAATACATATTTCATTTTCAGTGTAACTTGAACATTATTTTTGCGTTTCACTATAGCAGCTGAAGAAGTCATAAATATTCACTGTTAATGAAATATTTGAGAAATAAAAACTTATTTCATCGGCCCAGTCAAGGGGGCTGCTTTGCTTCGTTGGGACAGCGTAATAGCTGTTGGAAATGGAAATGCCGTGTGGCTAGGGCCTCCGTCGGGTAGACCGGTCGCCTGGTGCAAGTCTTTCAAGTTGACGCCACTTCGGCGACTTGTGTGTCGATGGGGGTGTAATGTTGAGGATAAGGACAACACAACACCCAGTCCCACTCTGCTACCAGGGGCGGACGTAATAGCTGTTAAATACCATACACACAGTTAAATAAGTGTCAATGCATTTCATATTTTATATTTTCAGGATTTTTTGTTGGCATGTGAAACAGAATAACATGTGATTCTTCAGTTTCTCCCGGCGTATAGTTTGTTCGAACAGTCTGCGTGTGTACTGCCACACTATGGACCGGCAGTACACCCGCGGACTATTAGAGAATAACATGTATTCAAAACCACGGAGGTTAAAAGGGTAACTGCAGCTTCTGAAGGAAAGAAAAGAAAGAAAACGGATTTGAATAATTACGAAACACGCAAAAACTATTAGAAAAAATGTAATGAACACCATTACCTGTATTTTATTTATAGTGGCCGACTTAGGCCTAAGATTAGACAAAATTCGGAAGTGACACATTCAAAGCAATTCGCACTTCATCGCTTAACAGATCTAGTCTCCATCCACAACTCGTACAACACCTAGTCTCCATCCATAGCTCACAACTGATATGTCCGTCAACAGCAGCACAAAAAATGTCCAGGGAGGAATGAATGAACAAATTTATTTATCCACACCAACGTTGAGGGAAACAAAACGTAAAATATGTCACATCTTGCGTTAGAACAATAATACATTTATTGGTTAAAGGTCAGATAGATTGTCGCTTAATCTAAATTCGTGAAACACACACTCTATAAAAGTCAAAATCCTGTAGGGAGCAAAATAGTACAAGTTAACAAGTCTACCACGACGACCGAGTCCCCATATTCTTTATCAAGAATGGTATGAACACTGTAAGTTCACAGCTGTCAGCTTGTGGGGTCGCGAAGTCAGATGGTAATGGTAACGACAACATGCAGGCTGCTCTCGAGTGAGAATACTGACTTGTGGAACCCTTGTGGAATCAGTGCCTGGCCCAGGAAACTTATTCGGAGCGAACTCGTCTGGTATCGCCTGAGTGCTGCCCGAAATGGCATTTGATGTTAGGATAGAGCCAGGCCTATTTTCAATCACGTGTCTGGCAACAGAGTATAGGTCCGTGTTGTCTGCGGCTTCTAGTGGCTCTCGGATCACTTCATGGTGGATGGCTGGAGCATGGCCGTCTGTCTTCTGGAAAGATGGAAATTGGAAATTTGTGGTAAGTTCCTATGGGGCCAAACTGCTGAGGTCATCGGTTCCTAGACTTACACACTACTTAATCTAACTTAAACTATCTCAAGCTAAGGACAATACACACATCCATGGCCGAGGGAGGACTCGAACCTCCGACGGGGGAAGCCACGCGAACCGTTGTAAGGCTCCCTAGACCGCGCAGCTACCTGGCTGTCAAATGTTGTCCCCAGTGTGTTAGGCATTTTCAAAGCACTGGTGTGATGTTGATTGGTGACACAGCAGGCGTTAAGACTCGGTACAGCAGTAATTCTATACTCAGAATATGACACAATGGTGTGGATTAATTGTATTTTCTAATGCTGGCTGCAGAACTTGCACTGTTACCATACCACTTCAACATTTCAATCATTTATACTAGTCAATTACAATAATTTAGCACAATTCTTATCTTTTTCCACTGTTGCTGTGTGTCGTTGTGGAACAACTCACCATTGAGATAGCGAAACTTTGGAGTGCAGTTAACAACTGCTGTAACCCACTGATTGTCTATCTCCACCGAGAAATCGAGCCGGCCCATCGATAGCAACCTTATCCTATGCGTTAAATATCATTGGTTCCTGCCACCACCTCCACCTCGATTAACGTTATCATGACTAATACCTACCGATCTAGCGACACAAAATTATGAATTTGACAGTAACAGCGTTAGTTCCCGATTATATTTATATGACGCACCCCACCCCTAAATTTTGGCAGATTGCTGAATGTGTCCTTGTACACCAACCAGATCTGTTGTGGTTTTTCGGCGGTTTCGCACGCTCGTTTAGGCAAGAGCTGGACTGGTGCCGAAATTCAACCTCAGAGAATGCAGATGACACTCTTAGGTTACAACGACGACTGTGGTGTCACGAAAGGCATCAGTCCACGAAGTTAAGTAATAAAATAAAGTCTGCTAAATAATTAAAAAGCGGAACCTCTACTAGATGGGATAAGTGCTTGGGAGAAGAAGAAGATAGTAAGTAATACCAAGTTTGCTTGAAATTGCTGCTAGCGTCCCAGAGTTTTGCTTACATGACACAATGTTTCCACACGTATAAACACAAAGAAGGGTTCGAGTGATAGCGTAGTATCCGTAGAGAACTCCTTTTACTGATATCACTCGGACATTAACTGCCTCACAGTGACATGAGGATTGTGTGTTACCACCGTTATAATGTCAATTGCTTTTCTCTCATCAGTTGTTCACTTTCGTTGGCGTAATGTATTGTTTACATTTCCAGTTTCATGATCGTTTTACTTGTAATATTCAAAAAGATATCAGAATACGAATATAGCCGTTCCGCTTCTGTAACACTTTGGTGAAATGCGCCATGAACGAGAACCATATCCACTCTGAAGTCACGCACTGATGGGGTTCAAGTGCAGAGATAGACACATGAACTATACCTGAGTTATGTGAAACTTCCTGGCAGATTAAAACTGTGTGCCCGACCGAGACTCGAACTCGGGACCTTTGCCTTTCGCGGGCAAGTGCTCAAGCTGTGAGTACCGGGCGTGAGTCGTGCTTCGGTAGCTCAGATGGTAGAGCACTTGCCCGCGAAAGGCAAAGGTCCCGAGTTCGAGTCTCGGTCGGGCACACAGTTTTAATCTGCCAGGAAGTTTCATATCAGCGCACACTCCGCTGCAGAGTGAAAATCTCATTCCTGAGTTATGTGTTTGCTGGCATTTGGTACAGAAGGACAAACGTCCGAGGGAATTCAACTCTTGACGGTGAGACAGTGCTTTGTGGTGCTGTTACCTTGTTACTGTTTACTTAAGTTACTCATTATTATGTCGTTAAAGTCGGTTTCTAAGGCTGTTTCCAATGACATAGCAAAATTTATGTACTGTAGATCGATTTCAAAAAGTCAGTGTTCTATTTCGGCAGCCATAAGCGTTCAAAATCACTTGTGTACTGTATGTCAGAAATTTTGTCACCTTCTTCACTAAAATTTAGAGAAAACTGCACCTCGATTCATTCACTCGTTCTGGATATATTTGGTGTGGTCTGTTTAGACTGTTCCACCCAGGAGTGAACCTGGACCACAGAGGCTCCTGATGGCACTAGTATGCTGTGTATGCAGATATTGATGTGGAACTTCTCCAAGAATCGTGCAACACTTATCCGGACTGTGATATTTCATTACTTCGTAGTGGACGATAAGTATGCTTGTAACCTCATCACCCGTTAACATACTTCGTTGGGCCCTAGGTACCAATCTCCATGTATCGCTCACCATTCAACAATAAAACGTGCTTATTTTGCTGACATAGGTAATGTTTTTCCGGCTACATCGGTCTTCAGTCATATTTCAGCGACGCAATGCCTGGTCGTCTTTGTCTCTAATTGTCCAATGGATCATCCGTGAACAAGAAATACCGATCCTCGTTTGGGGACCACTATTGCCTTATACGTTACTCAGTGCCAATTTATGAAAGAGACTGATACACCAGTGTCTATAAAAAGAGAATGTACATAAGAGTCTGTAACCAACTGGGAGATTCAAAATGTTCTTTTCAGTCACTTAGAAAGTATACAGAAGTTTAACGCTTTACACATTTGTTCAGCAGGTCTTAAAGTGGATTCACATATACTACCTCAACATAAAATCAGCAGAACACCTCGCGTTGCCAAGGAACGACGAGGGTTGGAACTTAAATAGTGGCTTCTTTTTATTCACAACCAGTACAAAAGGGTTAACACGTTTGCACCTGTTACTGTCCTTCAAAGTAGTCACCAGCGATGTGGAAGGAGTAGTATACCGTTAGGAGAGCCTGTTCTGTTGATGGTGCGAATGGAACGGTCTACTGCCTGTCGAATCTCTGGAACAGTTCTAAAGCGATTGCCACGAAGTGGTTCCTTCATCTTCGGAATCAAATAAAAGTCACAAGGACTTAAGTCCGGGGAGCATAGTGGATGGTACAGTACGTCCCAGTCCCATCGACCGAACAGAGTAGCTACAGTTTGCGCTGTATGCGCCCGCGCACTGTCGTGCAGAAAGATGTGCGGGGTTGCGCAGAAAGTGTCGCCGCTTCTTTCGCAAAGCTGGTCGCAGGTGATGCTCCAAAAACGAACAGTAATACAGTGCATTGTCGGTCTGCCTTGGAGGAACGTAATGCGTTAGGATAACACCATCACAGTCGTACACGAAAACGACCATAACTTTGACTGCTCCATTCGCACCATCAACAGAACATGCTCCGCTAACGGTATACTACGCCTTCCACATCGCTGGCAACGGGCTCTAGACAATGCTTGTGACTACTTTGAATCGCATTCGGGAGGACGACGGTTCAATCCCGTCTCCGGCCATCCTGATTTAGGTTTTCGGTGATTTCCCTAAATCGTTTCTGGCGAATGCCGAGATGGTTCCTCTGAAAGGGCACGGCCGATTTCCTTCCCAATCCTTCCCTAACCCGAGCTTGCGCTCCGTCTCTAATGACCTCGTTGTCGACGGGACGTTAAACACTAACAACCACCACCACCACTACTTTGAAGGACAGTAACAGGTGCAAACATGTAACTCTTTTGTATCGGTCGTGAATAAAAAGTTGCCACTATTTAAGTTCTAGCCCTCGTATTTGTCGTGATGCGCTTTGCAATACTACTTGTTATCCTAGGGACAACCGTCACCGTGGCCAGACCCATTAACGTTGTTTTAATCAGTGAGAGTAGAAGAGAAGTCTACTACAAGAAAGTTCTTGCGTGTTATCAGAGAAAGTGTGCAGATCAGATGTAAAAAGAAACGAGGGTCAAGCAGCGAATTTGTGTTTTTACCGAATATGTCTAATCAAATATGTCTAATATGATAATTAAAGATGTCTAATATGTCTAATTAAAGATGGCCTTGTGCAAAAGCGTAATTCATCTGAGCTTACAAACATCTGCGTTAGTTCCACACTTCAAAACTCTTCTGCACGTCTTTTTCCCTGATGCTGCGCAGGAGCTTCATGCTTTTTGCCTTCAGGGAAGTGCAAGAAAACGCTTGTAGTGAAATATTCATCCGCAGGGTGGGTCGATTTTGATGAAGTTAGTCACAGTTTGTGATACAATCCCAACTGTCTGCTGACATTTGTGTACAAAAGATCCACTGGATGTGCAAGGTCTATAACACACAGTCCTCTGTAGATCGATATGTCTTTCGTTCGTTTCGGTTTAATTTGACTCACATTTCTGACTTGACTTCGATTTTCCTTGCAGTTTTCCAATTGTTTTCATACTAGACGCGAGAAACATATTGACTCGTGTGATTATCTGTAACTGAATACAGTTTACTCTTCCAGTTCTCTGTTTTGTGTACGCAACAAGTTATTGTAACATGCATTTCGAAGCAAACAAACAAAAAAACAGACCTACATATCGTACACAGTAACTTATAAAGCAGTGTGACGTATTGTATTGTAACAGCGGGCCTAGAAACGATGGAGAGGCTCCGTATCCGCCGCAGCCACAATGGTCCACAACTCCACCACGACTACCGCAGTCCATGTCACCCCTCCTTCGCCCCACACCGAACCACTCTTTCAGGGTTGCTGTGCGGTTCGGCCCCCGGTGGACCCCCTCAGGGAACGTCTCACACCAGACGAGTGTAATCCCTATGTTTGTATGGTAGAGTAATGGTGGTGTACGCGTACGTGGAGAACTTGTTTGCGCCTCAATCGCCGACATAGTGTAGCTGAGGCGGAATAGGGGCAAGGAGCCCGCATTCGCCGAGGCAGATGGAAAACCGCCTAAAAACCATCCACAGACTGGCCGGCTCACCGGATCTCGACACAAGTCCGCCGGGCGTATTCGTGCTGGGGACCGGGCATTCCTTCCCATCCGAAAACCGGGCGGGCCTTGTGAAGTATTACTTCATTACAATGCATAATGGCCACTGAAAAGATTGTCACAGTTGATACTCATCCTAAAATGTTGTGTATTACCACTCCTAGTCTTCTCGAACTTTGGTAACAATGAACATTGATCTTGCAACATAATATTATAGCACCTCACTTTCATGTCGATGTCCGAGCATTTCTCGGTCACACATTCCTTGAAAGATTTACTGTACGAAAGGGAATGTGCAAGTACTCTGCTCCATCTCCGAATTTAATCCACCTACACTTTTATCTTCGAGGAACGGTCTATGCGGCAAAACCACGAACAGTGAAAATTTTGAGAGAAGTAATTGAGCTGGCCTGCCCCGTTCTTGCATTATAAACAACACAGTCGGTACGTCACTGCGGTATACGATTGCTTGCTGAAGAGCAGTGCCTCCGAATTTCGTGTGTGAAATTTCTTAAAGCTTTTTACGTAAAACAAACGTTATTAACCTTCTACATCTATGTTCTTCCTGTATACATATTTACTTCTCGACATAGTCACCCTGACAACCAATACATTTTTCCCAACGACAGGCCAGTTTGTTGATACCGTCACTGTAGAATGTTTGACATTGTTGACGGAGCCACAACCTCATCTTTGCTTGCACCGCTTTATCACTCTCAAAGTGAAGTCTATGAAGGTGTTCTTAAAGGTTTGGAAACAAATAAATATCGGATGGTGCCAAGTCGGCGCTGTATGGTGCATGACTGATGACAGTGAATCCAGGGTTCGGATTGTTGTAAGTGTCGTCGCGCTTGTGTGTGGTTTGGGCATGTTGAAAGAGAGAGTACTCCATGTGTGAACGAACTCTTCGATTTCGAAACTCGATTACAGCATGCTGTTTGGCAGGCACCGACATAGTAACGTTACACAGTGCCATGTACACTATACAATTCGGAGCCCTCTACCGGGTGTGAATATGCAGACATCAAGAATAAAGATGTTGAATGTTCGTAATATTTATTTTTGATTGTCCTACGGAGAGAGTGAGTAGCACACGGTGTGACTGATCATCTTCACTTGTACCTCTTGAGCATTTAACAACGGTAATATCGGTCAGTACTTATTACTAGTACTAGACAGTACGACCAAAGTAAAACCATCCCTGGTTTCATGCACCACATACGAATCTTAACAGCATGCAACGGTTTTGCAATGAAACTGATGAAATTTCGGAATCATGTTGGGTGTTCTGCGCGTTCTCGGTGAACCAGACTTCCAGATTTCACACTACCTTTTTCCTCAGAACCTACGGACAGAACTGAATATACACATGTTGATCTGTAGGCATTAATTATCGAACAATAGAAACCTTTAGCTATAAAAACTCAGGTCTTTGTTCTTCCACGAGACCTTTTACTTCGCATTTGCACAGCTAATCGTCGTTGCGATATTCTCGAACTTTTCTGCAGCCAGTATTACATTTCAGTTATGTTTTGTAATATTCAGACTCATCTGAATAGTTTTCTGACCATCTACTTTCTGTCTAAATTACTGTATTATGAAACGCCAGTTTATTTTGGCTACATTGGATAAAAATACGTAGTTAAGCTGCATGTTGATTAAATTGTAAGTAGCTGCAGCAGAAGTGACTGGGGGTACGCAGTCTCAATCGTCATCGTGCAACAATTTAGATTGACGTTGCTATACATGACTGTGTCTTTATGTCAATTCAAGATATGTTTAATGTAAGACTGAAAGTAAATGGAATACACCCGCTAAATTTATGCGGTATTTATAACGTTACCGTAAATAAACTGAACTTTTTAAGTCGGTTATATGTCAGTCACATTAAAAACTGTCACGTGTTTCCCAATTCATGTCGGCGCGTCAATTGCTAGGAGTCTACCGATACAGAACAGCGGTAAACTTACAAAGATATCAGTACTGTTTTTTCAGATACCTCTCGATATAATCAGTCTATCCAAAATTCAACGGCAGATTTCTCCATGACTCTCTTAAGGGGCAACAATATACTTCAGAAGCTCAACTGTTAGCAGAAAGGGGAATTTTAAATATGTCTGAGAGAGGAAAGAAATGTAATGAATACAAATGTGTCCTTGCGAAAAATGAAACATGGAAGCGATCTGTGAGTAAAGGTTACGAGGGTGATGACATCGAGGAAGCGTGGGAGGCTGATGGCGGCCTGCGCGTCTCTTTGGTTGTGTTGCGTTTTTTGTGAGAACCGTTGATCATTACAGAAAGGGAGAGTATTAAGACAGAGCGCAGGGAACGGCTGGCATGGGGCCGCCACGTAATGCCAGTCATTGGTTTCTATCACTGCTATTTCCGACCTCTCAATACTTTGTTTGCTTAACCTGCGGCTACGTGCTTTATCGTTGCCAGGATGCCATTTGGATTGGCGTTATTATAAAGTTTCGGATGCACGTAATGCGGTGTCGTTGCTTGCGCTGGTACAAAATGATACTGGAGATGTGGGATTACCAATTTTTGAATCAATTACTCATCCCTGTTCCCATAATAATCCGATATCTGCGTAGTTCCGCCAGATGTCCCTTTGCATACTTCAGGTTTCCGAGCTTACGAGTATTATTCGATTTGGTTTATATTTCTCATACGTCTGAATTCGTACATGATGTCTGGTAAAAAAAGTAAAATTTCCTTAACAAATTTAACTTTGATTTGTGGACTGGGAAAAATTTCTACATCAGTATACAAATTTCCTGGAAACTTTTCGAGACGACGCTTCGCTCCTTATGTCGATCCCTGTCTTAAATGCTGCACTATACAAGAAAGTTGCGAAACCTAATAAACCGTGGAGAAGCTGACCTGAATTGGGGAACCACTGCATTCAATAGGACAGTCAATCGTAAATGTGAGAAAATCTTCTTCCTTTCTCCATAAGCTATTTCCGTGAGAACAGATTCTGGTCCCCTAGTATAGCTCATACTACGTTACAGGACTGGTCAGGCGCGCTGTTACAAACAGTACTGTCGCTTTAACTTAATCGAAACTCACATACAGCCCGCCACTCAATACACTTCGCGTATTAGAGAGGGTTATCAAGTTGATCTTAAAAGAAATTGTTGGAAAGGAGGGTTTCTGCTCGGATTGTGAAAACAACTTTGTCATTATGTGTCACGGAGGTACTCAAGGAACTGCAATGGGGCTGCTAAATAATTCCCCTGCCTAAAACGTATGTTCCACGTAACCGTAGCAAGGCCGATTAGGCTGATTTCTCTCTCACCCTCACTCCATTGTCGAATGAAAAAATAAAGGGGGTGGATCAAGCGATGACTGTAGAAATCTGCCTTCGTTATACAGGTCCCAATTTCAGCGTTGGTCGAAGTGCTCCCCATCGTTTCGTCGAAATTCCCTGTAAAATCTAAAGTAAAATATGAATTAATGTTTCCTTCTACAAAGGTAAAGTGATTTTGCACGATGACAGTATGCATTGACATGTATTTCACTGCTATTCCGAAAAAAAAATTGTCACATATTTATGATTCGTGATTCCTAGGAGCGATCTTTCGAAATCATCAGATGTAAATGTTTTAAATAAACGATATTCTTTAACGACAACTCGCTACATTAAATCAGATGGTTGCTTTAAGGCACCTCTGCACAGATTAAGGCCACTGTTTGTATAACTTGCTATAAAAGCATCACCCGTGGTAACAAGTGCGTCATACATGAATTATAATAAACGACATGATAAAAAACTTTCTGTGTTGAGTAGAACCATAAGTCATTCTGAGGAGGTTCTATTTTACTTACTCTAAATTCCTAAGAGACACTTGTTCTCCGGGTGTTCCTACGGAACTCAACGTCAGGTTTTTACACAGAAGCTTCAAAACAACAGGTCCGTAACTTACCCAATAACATATATTTGCAGCCTATAAAAGTACTGGAAACGCTTTCATGTAAGTGAGTGACTGCAGTTGTTGTGCATAGCAATGAAACATTGTCAGTTGTAGCGACATACGCTATGTGATCAAAAGCATATGGACACCTGGCTGAAAATGAGTTACAAGTTCGTGGTGCCATCGATAGGTAATGCAGGAATTCAGTATGATGTTGGCCCACCCTTAGTCTTGATGACAGCTTCCACTCTCGCAGGCATAAGTTCAGTCAGGTGCTGGAATGTTTCTTGGGAATGGCAGCCCATTCTTCACGGAATGCTGCATTGAGGAGAGGTATCGATGTCGGTCGGTGAGTCCTGGCACGGAAATGGATTCAGATCAAGACTCTGTGCAGGGCAGTCTATTACAGGGATGTTATTGTCGTGTAACTACTCTGCCACAGGCCGTGGATTATGAACAGGTGCTCTATCGTGCTGAAAGGTGCAATCACCATCCCCGAATTGCTCTTCAATAGTGGTAAGCAAGAAGGTGTTTAAAACATCAATGTAGGCCTGTGATGTGATAGTAATTGTTAAATCGTTAGAGTGGATGTCTTTGCATTTTTAGTTAACATGAAATGGCTTCCAGTACTTTGGAATCAGTCCTTTGTAAAGGCATAACAATTGAAATCTGCTCTCATCGTGAGAGTATAAACGCATTTACCATGATCGCTGTAATTACATGATCTCCCAGGAAGGAGCGAGACCATTTCCCATACACGCAGACTCTGGAGTCTCCTCGCTCCTGTGACTCACATACCACTCTCACGGAAGTTTTGCTGAAGAGTATGAAGTTGCGAGCGCATATGATTCTAGTCTCAATTATTTTGATACACATGCTGGACATAATGATGTGGAATGGTTGCTCTCTGAACTTGAAAACACTGCAAGGAACGTTGATGATATTTACAACATCATCATTCCTATTACCAATAAAAGAGCACTCCGTTGTCAGACCACGAGTGGCCTACCAGGACCATCCGACCGCCGTGTCATCCTCGGAGGAGGATGCGAATAGGAGGGGCGTGGGGTCAGCACACCGCTCTCTCGGTCGTAAGATGGTAGGTATTCTTGACCGAAACCGCTACTATTGGGTCGAGTAGCTCCGCAATTGGCATTGCGAGGCTGAGTGCACCTCGAAAAATGGCCACAGCGCATGGCGGCCTGGATGGTCACCCATCCAAGTGCCGACCACGCCCGACAGCGCTTAACTTCGGTGATCTCACGGGAACCGGAGCATCCACTGCGGCAAGGCCGTTGCCCTATTACCAATAAGCAGGAACATAAATTGCTATACAAGAATGCAGCTGATTGTTGCACTTTCGGCAGATATTGGGTAAAGAAGGGGCAACACCACTTAGGTATCATGCCATCTGACCTGCAAATTACACAGAGCTTCACATAATTCTTGGAACCTGGATTACCTATGCTCACAACACATGCTCGTTTTCATCGACAAGTTAAGCAGGTATGAAGCTAATTTCCTATTTGAACCCTCGGCTAATTATGGTATGTACTAATATCAGGTTAACGTGCTACTTGACGCCACTGAGAGTTAAGATTTCGTTTTCGGAGAGAGTAACCAAGAGTGTTACTTGACCCACTGACTTTCATGCAAGGACCGCTACAGGAAATTGCTGAAACCACGTGTCAGGAGGATTTACATCTCATTAGAGCTGCATTTCTCAAAGATGCAAAGTTTCAACTTGTAGCGAAGTAGCTGGTTTTTCCAAATGAATATCTGGATTCAAGAGAGAATCTCGATGAAACCACGCAGTATGGCACAGGTGCATGCACCAACAAATGTTCAGGCGCTGTCATATGACATGCATAGTAAATGCCCGGTAGGATTTCACCATCGCTAATTTAGGGGAATACGCAAGGCTTTATATGGACAGGGATGTGCACTTACTTGCAGACGTTCAAAATTTATGCCATGTGACGCTATGTTGAAAAAAACAAATGTCAATAATGAACTCTTGATTGATGTCGACACGCTATTTTTTTATCAAACAAGGGATTTCTGGGGACTTTGCCAATGGTCCATAGATACATCAAGGCAAATAACCTGTGAAAGCATGAACAATTCAGTGCATATGGTGGTAGAAGCTATATCATGTACGTAGATAATAACAATGCCACGCAACATTATCTAGCTACTGAAGAGTTTTGATAGTTGTCTGACGAAGAAATCGCAAGTCTGGGTTAAAAAAATTAAAGCTATACCGGCAGATTCTGAAGCGGGATTATTTTTATAGGTAGATTTAATGTATTATATTAGTTTGCATCACTTGTACAGCGATTTGCTCCTGTGTCCAGAGCGCCAAGATCTGCAGAACGATTCCCACCAAAAGCTGTTGACTACGCTAGATTGATAAGCTCAAAAATGGTTCAAATGGCTCTGAGTACTATGGGACTTAACTTCTAAGGTCATCAGTCCCCCAGAACGTAGAACTACTTAAACCTAACTAACCTAAGGACATCACACACATCCATGGCCGAGGCAGGATTCGAACCTGCGACCGTAGCGGTCGCGCGGTTCCAGACTTTAGCGCCTAGAACCGCTAGACCACCCAGGCCGGCAATTGATAAGCAAGGGACATACCACATTACTGATATCTCTAGGAATCTTTCAAGTTGGGGTTGCAACTGGATGGAGTCACCCGCGACCCGCTCTATTTCCTTCAAGGGGTGACCCTGGCTGAAGGAACATATTGACTTAGACACCAAAATGAGGGCTTCTGCGATGTTTACACATCTGAAAGATTTTGATAGACTTGCAAATAATGCAATTTCCAACAGAACTATAGAAAAAATTTGAGAGCATCAGGAAATTCACTTAGCTACCCTTTGGGATGGGCATTGTGTACCAGCAGGTTATATTGCCAGGCCATATTATAAATGGTCCCAATCTTCAACAGACACTTCATCATTCTGAAAATGGCTAAGGTTTTCACAGAGTTCATAAAACCTGTTTATGTGGATATGCGTATGTTAAATGGTTCAAATGGCTCTGAGCACTATGGGACTTAACATCTGTGGTCATCAGTCCCCTAGAACATAGAACTACTTAAACCCAAGTAACCTAAGGACATGACACACATCCATACCCGAGCCTGCGACTGTAGTGGTCACGCGGTTCCAGACTGAAGCGCCTAGTACCGCACGGCCACACCGGCCGGCATGCGTATGTTAGCCCTTTGTAAACTCTACATTGGTGTTGTGTATATGGTGATATATTCTGTATGTGGAACAGTAAGACTCACTTATCATAGTGTATGTATGTAGGCGTATATATCTGTGAGCATATGTACATGTGATTCTCTCTTTGCGCACTATGTATGTGAGCTGTATTGTATTGGACACCCTGTGTGTGTATGTGTGTGTGTGTGTGTGTGTGTGTGTGTGTGTGTGTGTGAGAGAGAGAGAGAGAGAGAGAGAGAGAGAGAGAGAGAGAGAGAAAAAATGGGGGGGGGGGAGATAATACCGTATGGGTATGACAGAGAGCACACGTTGTATGTATCGTATATATTGTCTGCATGTTATGTTAAGTTTCAGTTCTGCTGGCCATACCAAAAGTGTCTGCATTTAGTTTAATGTTCTGTCCCATAGAGTAACTGTAAAAATATTCCATGCCAGCTATAGTTAAAGTATATCAACTGAAGAGCAGTAGATAAGTGCTTCAACTGTACTGCAGCATAAACTGTGCTACAACAGTTTTAATCTGATGGAGAAAAGACATAAAAATGTATGAACTATAGAGAAAAGCATATTAACCTGTGAAACATATTTTGGATATGTTTCTGTACATTGCTAAATTACTTTTTAACATTGTATATACAAATTTCATACTTCGTTTTTTCTGTGTTCAATCAAATATTATATGGAAATGAACAAGTCCAAGATATAAAAACTGAAATCTATTTTGAAGAAAAAGTGATCAAAGAAATTAGTGTAATTTGTTAAACAGTAGTCGTTCGTTTCCTTTCATTCTATAGTGTCAAATATATCGATAATTGTTTACAGTATGCAGCTATATGTGTATTACACCCATATTTTTCTATGAGAATGGACTCATTTACATGTCAGTTTTAAATTAAGCAGCCACACTTCTGCATAAAGTTTTGAAGTCTACAGTAGGCAGACACATTTGCATTACACACATAGAGAAATGCGTTTACAGTTCATGAAAAGTGTTGAAATATGAACACCCACACTTAATGCTAAAACAGCCTGGTGTGCTGTGGTGGCATAGGACAGCTCTCAGTCACAGTCGAGCCAGCCGTGGTGGTCGCAGCTGAGGCTACAGCATCAGGCTGCTGGCGTCACTATGGACCAGTGGTAGCGGCGGTGGTGCAGGGGTTAGGGGTGGCAGCAGCACTTGCAGAGGGCCTCCACTGTGATGCTTGTTTAAATAAAGACATAAACATCACTATCCTTCCTCAGCATAGCACAAGTGGACTTAGGGCAAGTCTGATCCGAACTGAGGATGACAATCTGTTACATCAGAGGGAAATTGGACTGAAACTTTGGAGAAACAGTGAGCGTGATGTCAGAGGAAAACACAGCGGCCACCTTGATTTCTAAATCTGATCTGACTGCTATAAATAGCCCTCTAGGTCCCTCCGTGTCTGAATGAATATAGGGGACAACATTTTAAGTGGGGCAGTTTCATATATGGCAGACAAGTCCAAACTGATTACTTCCCTTTTGTCCTAGTATCCAAGGGTTACCATTTTGGATTCTTGCATCATAGAGCTGCTGCAATATCCCTGGTGAGCCGTCCGAATTCTCTGAATTTCGCACCAACAGAACAATAACCATCTTTTGAGTTTCGCGCCACTTTCTTCATATGACAGTAGCCTTACTTCCACACTGACATCATAGGATTCGGGTAAAACCCTTACTATTTTGAATTTGCAGCCAGTTTTTGAATTTCCCGCCATTGTCTAAATCAGCAACAGTGCATGATGTCATAGTGGGATGGGGTAAGTGAGAAACTCAATAACGTCATCGATGACTTCATAGGGGAAGGGGAAGGGAGTTGGAGACATCCTTCGTCACAGAACCAGCTCTGCCTGCCTGCTAATACAACCTTGTGTTGTAGGTATACTATCATTGCATGTAGCCTTATCCTTCAAGATTGTAGTTAGGAGCCCATAATGTTGAGTGCAGCTTGGCATAGTCACCGTGTTCTTAGATTTATTGACGATTGGCGGCAGTCTGTGTTAGAGTGAGTCCTACTACGTGTCGTACGGATGGAAGGTCGCAATTCTACAAGTGGAGTTGCTATTAAGTGAAAATGTAATTTTAATGTTTTTTAACAGTGTAAAAGCCTGGATTTATTTTAGAAAAGTGTGTCCTGACACTACGAGGTGGAAAGAAAATGACTAATTATAGGAGAAATGTATAAGCACTTTCGTGCCAAGCCAGCAATCGCACGACCTCGGAAATATTTTAATAATATGAACAGATGTATTCGTATACGTCTGTTCAACCGTACCAGGACAGAATTAGGGACAACACGAGTTTGGTAATCAAAAATGGAACCTCGTGCAACTACCGCATGGCAGTTTTACTGGAAGGTGACTTTGCTAAAAGAAAAACATCCTTCACTCCATCTGGTTGACCGTATTAAGGTTATTCTTGACTAAGACAGCCTTGGTAGCGAAAATATTGCTTTAATGGTATGTTTCGCCTTTGTAGGACATCGGCAGATTATCTACAAACAGAATAAAGAGAAAATAACAGTTAGGGGATGGTCCTATCATGTACGGCTGTAGTAAAATTTCTAATGAAATTTTTACGAACCATAGATCGAGAGATATTTGTGGAACTACTATTCTGTGGAATAAGCGTGCATCCACATCGAGGTAACCAGGACACGTGCCTAGTAATGAACATGAACTGATAAGCAAACCTTAATAAGGAGAAAGAATGCAAGACGTAGTGGCAAGTCAAATAAAGTGTTAAAATGCAAAACTGATACTCTGATGATTCCCTAAAATAGCGAAACGCGTTATCATAGAAATATTTTCGTAATCAAGACTGTTTTATTCAAGAAAATGAAAGAAGTCATTACCACCTCGCAGTTTATAGGATATTGCACGATACTTTCCAGCAGCCATACTGTCACCGAGGAACTGAGAAAAATAGCTTGTTTGGATGAAGCAGGATTAAAATTTCCGTCTGGCCACACTGATTTATAGTTCTCAGTGATTTCTGTCGGGCCACTTCGGCTTAGGTTTCCCGTGGCTACCGCTTCAATAGGAAAGACAGCAGTTGATTTTTCACTCCATCTCATTCCACGTGATGCAGTGCTCCGTTTCAGTTGAAACAGGGATCTGAGTGTAGTTTTCTCTTTACTGTTATGTGATACTCCATTTTATTTCATCTTCGTCGTGAATACTGTGAACATTAAAAACATTGCCGCAATTTTGAGTTCAATGTACCGTTCCCACATCAAAGTCGTGGTAGAAGGTATTAATAAATTACTGTTTCAAACTCTTAGAATCTTTGGAGCGTCGTGTGTAACTGTTGGTTTGAATAGAAATCCATATCTGGGCATATACCATTTCCATGCTGGAAGGACAAGCTTGTAAAACCATCTCTTCCACTCTGCCGCATCCATGGACGAGTGGCCGCTAAGGAAATGATTGAAACTGCAGCCAACTAACTACTGTGCTGACAATGCCCAATTCCAATTAATTTTATGGAAGTGGAACGGGATGTGGGTGGTGAGGAGGTAGAAGAGACAATGTGTAATGTGACACTTGAACACTAGGCTTTGTCATCGTATTAGACAGTTAGTCATAAATGAAGTAAGTATAAGAATCAGACTAGATTACTATTACTCTTTCACCCAGCAGACTCGAGAAATTGGAACTAATAGTTCTACGTACTGATTCTGGTGGCGTGGAAAGGGTTCATTTCCGGACATGGGCTTCCATTCCGATCAGTGCTTATTCTTTGGCTTGTACATGTCTTTACAGTTTGTAACAAGAATTTCCGAATACTCTGTTGATTGAAAAAGCTGGACGTGCTGTTTGGACCTAATCTTGGTGAAGAAATATCCTCAGCAGTCCCTTCCACGATTACATGGAAAGCACAGACATGTATATTTGAGGATGAGATCAGTCGTTGAATTCAGTTCTTGCTTGTTATGAGTCCAGTTGTAATTAATCTTGCCTCCTCACAAATTTCTTACTCCAATTGAAATGTTCGATTCCGAATAAATTTCTGCCTAACTTGTGTTAATTTTTATACTTAAATTATATATTAAACACCTAAAGATAATCTGGCATATATTTGATCATGAAAACATTATTTTTCTGATAACATCATTTTATTTCTTATATCGCTCCATTTAGTAACACCGGTCTTCAACCATGAAAATCAGTAATCACAATTTTTAGCTTAAATGATAAAAACCCGTTTTACATTGTAACTAATATTATTATACTTCATTTTTCCTGCAAATAACATTTCTGTTTTCATTTTTTAATTTTTTTGTTTTTATTAGCAATAATTCGGTTGACAATCATACGAAGACAGAAAACTGATATGTTTATATTGTCAAAATTTTCAACCTTCGTTATTAATTGTTAGGCGAATAAATCTCTATATAAATAATTATTTCCCGAGAACATTATGTAAATTATACTTGAAAAGTAATTTAAATTAATACAGTCATAATAGAAGTCATTTGAATTACATCCTGTTCTAGATGGCTCTGGAAGGTAACTACGTCATACTTACTGAAATTTTAGGCTCCAAACAAACCACAATAGTATCAGTTGTTTTCGAGTTTGCTCAATATAATATCAAGTTCTTTGCGTTGTGTTGAAATGTTGCACTGTGTACTTAACAAGTGGTGCTGGAGAAAATGTCAAGAATTTATGAATAAATACTGATGTCAAAAAGCAACAGTTTTCCAGCTACTTCTGCTGAAACGAAACAAAAGAAAAACTGAGCATGGACGCACAAACAGCAACAGACATCCTAGACAACGAGACAGCCATAGGAAGATAAGTAACATTTGTCTGCTAATATAGGGTTACTGTCCTTATGAAATTATGTAAAGGTTGACAACACGAGAATAGTTACTTCAAAGTAGGATATTTACTTTCTGTATGTCTACGAATATTTCGGCAGTAAGGTATATGTAACATTATACAGTGCACTGTAGCACTTCGCCAGCTCTAACGGACTGTTGTCTACTTTTCTTTAACTTGAAATTTGCTCAATGCAAATACCGTAGTCGGCGATCTTAATACTACTTTATTCGCCTATACTTGGGTCTACGCTCAGTTCACAAAGGTGAAATTCTGTCTCGCTTGGCTGCATCGGACGTGACGAAACTCAGCGCGCAAATTCAGCATCACTTCACCCCTAGCTGTTACACCGCTCTCCCATTCCGTCATTCTAAACGCAATTCAACCCGGCATAATTCCACGGCTTATACGCTGTTTATAGTGCTGTTACGGCTTGACGAGTCCTGCCTCAGTTTTCAGCTCGTAAATCAGTGGGCAACGCTTGAACGCCCCAGCATGTATCCCTGGTGCTCGTTACGTAATTATCAAATCACGCCGAGTTTACGATGCCGTAATTCGTGATGCAAGACGCGCCTAGTATGATAATCAATCTGTCAGCAAAATGAAGCGTTCCAATTATTGACTGCCTGGAAAACGGCGTTAATTCGCTGACGTCATGTGGAGAGAGAACTTCTTGACCTCTCGGCAGTGAAGTTATTTGTACCATTTTCGCTGAAGAGCTGTTGCGAAATATATAAGATAGTGTTGCAAAATATATTAGATACAATTCTCGTCGAATCAGAGAGGCAAGGTATTTCTTGTAAGAATATCGATTTTGTTCAAGTAGGGATACGGATGGAGGTTATTGCACCACTCTCCTTTTAGAGCACTTCATCAGAAAGAATTTATGCATACATGCGACAAATTTAGTTAGTGGTTTTGATCATTCCACATGTGAACAGCGTATAATATTATTACACTATCATTTGTTTTCACCGTCTTCGTATCACAATTATCATGGTGATTACTAGTTTTTGTCCACGAGAGTCATCTTGACATCCATGTAGGTGCATATACAACTGTTTCCATAAGTAACTACATAGATCTGAAGATATTTTTCTTACATGGTAGGTGATTCAACTGTATGAGTCGTATTTGAGTGAGACTGATATAACAGAATGCTTTCGAGTCGGTGGACGCAGTGGTAAAGGTCCGTGGTAATAAAATGCATAGGTTTCGGGCAATAAGGCCACACATCCAGGAGCCATACGCCAGTTCTATAGGCAAAAAGTGTTACTGACTAACAAAAATAAACTCCACAATACACTGTACAGTACGTAATGGAAAAGGCTGCTTAAGCATTAATCGACACATTTATTTTTATCCTTTAGCATGTTCACATACTTATGTAGATAAATATGTACATAAATACATGCACAATTGTATGTCCAAAGGATATGCTCATTCACAATCAGTATATAGGAGATCTCTTACCTAAACACCGAAGGAGGGTTTGTACTTCTGCATTGCAAAATGGCATTTATATATTAGTGTATTTTAGTATACTGTTTGTATTCATATGTGACAATGGGCTCTCTTTACTAATAATTCATGGTAGAACTTTTGAGAACAGTACAAAGAATTAATAACAACACCGCCTTCACAATGCTTTATACCAAAATTAGTATTTCCCACCCGTTACATTGCTCCTAGCATGTAACCGAAATTCGTTATTGTTGCCTTTGTCACATATCCTTAAGTCTGCCAGGTATAAATGATCAAGTCCTTAACAACTGGCGAAGACACCTGGTCATAGGCAACTGAATTAAGTTTCATTAATAAAACTCGCTGATTTTATCTTACAGTACCTTCAAAACAAATTTATTTCTAATACTAAGTCGAAACCTGCAAATAGCATTATGAGTAGTAGCGCAATGGGGTGCTGGCGCATTTGGTTTGTATTGGTTGCATACATTCAGGAGTGATAATACATTCCAGAAGAATCTTTTGTTCTGTTAACTGATTTATGACACCTGGGGGACGATTTATGACCAACTGAGGATAATATAACCTTATGAGAAAACACACACCACTCCCCCTCCGCCAGCACCTCCCAGACTCCTCTCAGAAATCCTCCACCGCCAGCCTGCGTGAGCTTAAACGTGTGCCTTTCGGCTTCCTCCTAGTGGATTGTCTGTCTTGCCAGTCCACAACAAGACAGTCAATCAATACTGAAATTACAAGATGCATACTGAGCGCCCAGAAAGCTTCACTACCCATGCCGGCGGACGCAAGCTACATTTTTTGTGACCATCTGGCAGACAGGTCACTCCACAGTCATGGTCCCCCTTGTTCATGGCTGTGTCCTTTTCTAGGAGAATTCCTACTTCAAGTGGCTACTTCTGGTTGCACCACCCACACAATCTGTTTCCAAACACACTCCTTCAACTCCAGCTCATTGGAAGCAGCTGCTCTATGTGCTCACCCTGCTATACAGATACAGACTAAGCTAGTTCACAATACCACCAGCAGAGGACACTTGGAAAAACAACCTCTGCACCCCTCACCCCATCGTTCCTCACCGCTCCCCACCATTACATTGGACAATTTCTAATTTCAGATCACTACTTTGTGGCACATCCTTATACAAATTGCGTGATAGGATAGAGTCAACAAGAAATACCACTGCAAGACAAGGTTCACTGCGATGTATTGAAAACCAATATATATGACACACTGAAACCGTGCTCAATTCTGTAGTAGCAGATGTCATGGCTAAATGTCAGAGATTGGGGAAACTTCCATAGGACACCACAGTGTGTTGACCACACTGGCAGCTGCACACTCATCTCCTGGCAGCCACACACTGTTCTACCAAACGCTCGGAGGTCGGAGAGCCTATCATCAAGTAGTCAACCGATCAGTTTTCAGAGGTCCAATAATCGTTCAGCACTAACACCTGTCATGTTGCATTTTCTCACACAACACACACATGCGCTTCTGTCGCCATCCACCTGGCATACTGGCTAATTCACTAGTCAGTCAGCGAGAGAGTGCCGCCGCTAGGACTTGTCCCTGCGGCCACAAGCGAAAGTCGACAGGTCAGAGCTTTCTTTGCAACTAACCACCTGTCACAGGCTAAGCTAAGTCGTGACTTTCAGTCAACTGAAGAATCGTGACCACTCATGCCCCTAGCCATGACGCACTGAAAGGCAAGCAGGTGTGGCTTGGCCGTACAGCTCTAATTGCAATTCCACCCCTACATAGACTCACCCCAGTTTAAAAAATACATTTTACCCGAACTGAGAAAGGGATTTTGACTATACACCTCGATTTCTCACGCAAAATGCAGATTTATTCCTTTTATACGAGTTATTTTCGAAGACAGAAGAAATCAGGGCATAAGCTCGTTTTAACATCGCTTAAGTATTGTAACCTGTTATGAAAATTCTGTAAAAATATGGCATAGGCTACATTTCCTCTAAGTATTCTCGTATCGGGTAATAAGATGTGTTCTCATCAGCTTAACACCTGTTACGTCCTGCATCAGAGGACTAGAATATTAAACTGATTTGTGGCACATGAAAGAGTGCTAAGAGCATGCTCTAGTTCTGCCACAGGATGCTTCCTCACTTTCAAACTATCTTAAAGTAATCAAGTGCTTAGTAACATATGAAGTGTATTAATGTAACACAACAAAGGAGCTGTAAATATCAGGTTTATACAATGTATCACCTAATAATTTCGGTAATATACTTGATTATATTACGATGGTCATCTCTTGTGCTGCAGGTGGGAGATTGAAATTGGGTTGAAAGATCTCGATGCAACGAAAGAACATCTGCTTACTGCTCCAACTACTGTATCATATTACACGCATCAAAGGGCATATCATTTATATAATACTGACAGGCTAATTAATTAAGTTTATCATGAGAGTCCCTTTGCATGGTCCGTAATTTTCTTCCAGCAGTCTGATTGCACTCGCCACGTAGCTCAGATGGGATTCCCTGGAGGGAAGGCAATATTCTTTTCGAGGAACACTATTGACAACTGACATCTTAAGCTGATCGCGGAAGGATTCTATGGCCACCCATATACATTTTGCGTAAGGACCACGAAGATAAGAGAAATTAGCGCCCATAATGAGACATATAGGTATTGTTTTCCATTGCTCTATTTGCGAGTGGATTAGGAAAGGGAATAACTGGTAGTGGTACAGGGTATACTCTATAGCACACTTACCATGGCTTGTGAAGTAAGCATGTAGATGTTAATGTAAAGTTAGTCTACTTATTTATATTTAACTCCATCCTTTTGTAGGCTCAGGAAAATCACAGAGGAATGTTGTCTCTTATTTATCGAGAAAAAAAAGACAGAACTTTTGTTGCGGACTGTCTTCCGATACACATCTTCATATTAGCTCTTAATTTTCTCATTGCAGCTTCTTCGTGAGACGTATACGGGAGGTTGTAACGTGTTTGCCCATAAAAAAAGCTCTGAGCACTATGCGACTTAACTTCTGAGGTCATCAGTCGCCTAGAACTTAGAACTAATTAAACCTAAGTAACCTAAGGACATCACACACATCCATGCCCGAGGCAGGATTCGAACCTGCGACCGTAGCGGTCGCTCGGCTCCAGACTGTAGTGCCTAGAACCGCACGGCCACTCCGGCCGGGTGCCCATAACATTTACAAGGGGAGTCCACTACACTGGGATCACGGGTTCCCTTCAGACTTTGTACACGTTTAGTAGGCTATTAAAACAACATAATGTGCAAGTAGCAAGATGCACTATTATGGCAATTCCGAGAAAATCGCAAGAGAAATTTTGTGTCTATTACGTAAATGATATATTTCTGTGAAGAGCCTGCCCATAAGGATTTATAGTCAAGTGGTTAGAGTTCGTGCTTAGCAACAAAGTCGTGGTCGAGGCAGCAGTTCTAATCTAGCTAACACAAATTTTCAAATCTCTATTTTTCCCATCAGTGATCACACTATTTAATTTATGCTACTTTTGGAGGCAATGTAACGAAAAAGAGAATCACACCTGCATTATAGTGAAGCTGTAGAGAATTTCATATGTTATTTGTCTATTTACTATTTTTAATTACATTTAAAAGGACGAGGGACAGGCTTGGAATACCCAAGTCAAACCTCGATAAATAATAATAATGGAATGACATTTTTGACAATCAGCGATACAGTAAGTCACAATGTGCCAGACCACAAGAGTAATGTACAATTACTCGTCGGATGTTCTCTCAACGTGACATGTTGCAGGATGGTATATGTCATGTAGACATGGAAAACATAGACTGAAATGGTATCTGCTACATCAAATGAATGCTCTTTTTTTCTGCATGTACAAGAAATGTTTAGAGTTTCTAAGGAAAAACACAGCTCGTTGAAATTTTGAAAAATTTCTCTTTTTTTCCAATATTTTGGATGCAAACCATGTTTAACGCAACATTTTGGCAAACATAGGTGCTAACAATTGGTGATATATGATGAAATTACACTAAAAATTGTAAGTAGTTAAATAACATAAAATGCACTAAAACTTGGTGTAAATACCTGTGGTTTTCACTAATAATATCACCTCTCAAAAGTAATATAAATTAAATAATATGACCAGTGATGAAACAAAAAATAGATTACTAAATATGTCTGGGCAAGCCATGAATCTCCACCACATTCACGTTTGTCTTATGAATCCAAATGTTAATCACTTGACGACCATGAAATCAAACGACTGGCAACTACGCACAGATACATAAGCCACATGAAAGATGCATAAAACTCCTCTTTCGATTTTCTCTGAACTGCCAGAGTAGTGCACATTACTGCTTGCACATTATGTTTTTTTAATGCCCCACTAAATGTGTACAATATTTGAAGTAAATCTGTGATCCCAACGTTTTAGTCTCCCATTGATAGAAGAAGTGGAATAGATCTCAACTATCAACTCACTTTTGTCAGAGTATTGCTTACCTGCCATTTTCTCACAAATCTACCAGTCTTCGATACATACCATTTGAATCCATGTGATTTCCGCAAGTAAGAGTCGCCCCTCACCAGGCCATAGACACCTACTAATTCTTTCTAAATCACATCAGGTTCCGACAACTCTGTTCCATTAGTTAGAAGAGTCTGTAGTCCTCCACCCATTACTAACTAGAAAGCTATCACAACGGGAAAATAGCACGTTGGTATACAGGAGGAAATTCACAACCATACAGAGTACATCCAGACTGCACAAAGAAATTCAGAAGCGTAATACTTACAATTCATCCATATCGAATGACAGTCTATAAATCTTAGTGTCCTGATCTCCTTTATCGTAGTCCTGTGATTAATACATTAAAACATTATAAATATAACTGCATGACAGTGTCAGAGACATTGTTGAGAGCACAGTCTCTCTTTCTCCCTTACTCTCCTCGTTATTTATATAACATCCAACACTGTAAAACTACAACAAACTGTACAAACTTGACTAACTTCATCTGGGAGAGAACTCAATAAGATATTACTGCATCTCGCTCTTCCGATATACCGAAAAAAAACTACTATTTGTGTCTTGACATCTAGAATATGTGGTGATCCTGTTAAATATACATGTATTGGTCCATTGCAGAAGGAGCCAGTTATCGAAGTAGGTGACATAGACCTGTGCTACATTTTGTTAACTGTACTGTACAAGGACCCTATCCCACAGACTATCAATCATCAGATTGAATTCCTGTGTTGTTCTTTCATAATCAGTTTGATACATTGTTCTTCTGTGTAACACATCCAATGACTGATTACAGCTTTGTACAACACCATACATTTTGTTTTTCTCCCATGACTTTCAAGTGTGTATCAAGTGGTGAACTGGTGTTACCACGTTTCGTCTCTCCCAGAAAGCTGGACATCGCATAGTGTAAGTTAAGCTACTCCCACAACACACAGGATGGTTGAGAAAAAAAGATGTAGGTGGTGTTTCTTACTGGCCAAAATCTGGAAGACATCGCAACATGTGGGAACTGGAACAGTTTCCAGCATTGTGGAGCATCCCCAAGCAGCTCTCTGAAGGTGGTGACATCTACATTTAAACTTATGTTTGAGATGGCATATTTCTCAGGCTTCCATTTTCAAAGAGGTCAAGAGCTTTCATTCCTCATATTGGAGGACATATTGCACCCATATATATCATCACTGTTTAGGTGACCTAGGAGACGATCATCATGACTGCCAAATATTTGGACACTGAATATTATGCACCATCACTTGTCAATTGCACCGGTGGAGGAATGGAATGATTTTCATACACTCTGCTGAGCACATAAGTACCCTCATTTATCCTCCCTTTTGTCTTATTTACCTCAGTTTTACGTATTTTCCATCAACTTTTGTAATTTTTCCTGATTTTACTCAATTTCTGTAGTTTCAAACCACCACTCTCGACGATTTATCACCTCAACAAAAGTCCCATCTCGTCGATGTCGTGATGTTACCAGACAACGACGTTGCACAATGATGATCTATTTCTATGTCATTCCTAAACCACCCCCAATTACTTTGCAATGCATGTAGAAGTATCATGAACCCTGTTCTATCACTTTACACAAATACTGTTTCTTCGTGTAGGAAACAGCCATCAGCAGAATGAACGTGCAAAAACTACATTCCTTGGCTGAAACACTTCATAAATTCGCTAATATTTTATTACTGTTGTTCATCTCTCTCTGTGTGGACGAGAGTCTCAAAGAATTCTCGCATTCGTGGATCCTGAGCAAAACTCTAGATGGTCTATCTATGCATCTTGAAAATGCTCCTCTGCCCTTAACCAACCTCCCTACAACATTGTCTCTGATTTAATTTGGAACTGACTTGAAGTAGGCACACGATATACCAGCTACATTCGACGTCTCATTAGCTAACAGAACGAGTTGAGTTCCACTTAATCAATACACTTATATATTTTCCTTTCGAAAGAGCATAACACATATTCATAACTTTCACAACCAACTGACGCATGTGATATAGACCAGTAATCCCATTCCAGTGCCATAACTACAACCCACAAGGACTGTTCATGTACCACACTTACTAACGTTCTCTATTCAATTCCACATGACCTCTCTAGCTGCATGGACGCTGAAAAGGTTAGGACGCATCATGGTTGTATAGTAGCTACGAGTCTGATACATTTGAGAGTGTTGTGGTGATATAACAGACGATTAGGAAGAAGGAACATATGGTGTATACGTGATGGAGAGCCAGATGGAAAGAGCTTGGCACCTTTAACGTAAATCACTTATGCTATCAATTCTGTAGTATTGTTGTAGTGTTTTGATTCCATATAAAGAAGATACTATAAAGAGAGAAACTATTGTAGAACATAAACACACACTCCTAGTGCTACACAGTTCTGTACTTAAACATTCTATAATGTTAAACGAATGTGATTTCCAATATATTAGTCACGTAGAATGTAATGCTGTTAACACCTGAATGCAGTAAATATATTTCCAATACTTGATGAACATTCACCCTTTAAGTTTTCTGTCCCTCTCACTATAGCAACGAACTTTGAGATGATAAAACTACTACCTGTAACACCAGAGGAAAGAAAAACATAGATTCTTTATAATAGGTGCACTATATAGCTTTCCAGAGCTGTATAGAGCCCAGTGTTCACATTCGATTACAGTTCGGATATTACGCTTTGCTTACATCAGTCCTATAAACTGATGATCAGCAACTGAAAATAGATGAAATATTGTGAAGAGATAGACAAATGCATAGCAGCGGTGTTTGACATGTGACATTAAATGCCATGCTGCACTAACTTCAAGAATAGAATACAGCCTCTTCGAAACACAATATCTGTCAAGTAACTGTACACAACTGAAGACTCTATTTATGACTGAGATGTGGCAGAGAAATTGATTACCTCGCATACACCTTAGTTCATCTAGAGGAGGATGCCAAAACAGGCTTTCCATCGGTTTGGTGGACATGATTCATTACACATTCTTTGGAAGTTCTCTGCTGACTGTGGTATGGAGAGGTTTGCTGTTAACGATTGCAGGTAGATAGCATTCTAAGTCACACACTGAAAAATGCAGTTCTATAGGAGTCGGACGCAGGTTGTACCACGCAGCTGAAACACGCCTAGACAGTAATGGAAAAAAACGATAAATGTCTGCTAAATGACCAGCCGCAACATTTCCCTCTCTCCAGAATGAATTATGAGGCTATCATAAAGTCATACATCGTTACAACCCTTTCAACCTACTACTCCATCTACTTCCTGTTATCCTTTAACGTAGATCCACGTCAATTTGGAGGCAAATGGGTCTCTTTGTCGTGCGATGCATATGAAGAATAAATAAAAAAAAAACAGTTTGTATCTGTGCAAAAATATTAATTGTTTCCGGATGCATCGAACCAGTTACACCCAAAGATTTGGGTTGAGTAGTTCCGAGAACTTTATCTAAATTACTGGATATATGACGATAGGTAAGATGGAAGAGTTGAAGCCGGCCGGAGTGGCCGAGCGGTTGTAGGCGCTACAGTCTGCATCCGAGGGACCGCTACGGTCTCAGGTTCGAATCCTGCCTCGGGCATGGATGTGTGTGATGTCCTTAGCTTAGTTAGGTTTAAGTAGTTCTAAGTTCTAGGGGACTGATGACCATAGAAGTTAAGTCCCATAGTGCTCAGAGCCATTTGAACCATTTTTGAAGAGTTGAAAATTTAGTAATTTGTGGACCCGACACAAAACACAACCAGAGGAAAGAAGAGCGGGGGAATGTACCAAGTAGCTTCTTAGCAATGGATGATCTGGCATCGTAGTTAGTTACAACCAGTGTACGAGAAGCACTATTCATGAACTGAAACGAATCCAAGGAAATGTTAGCAGCGGGAATTAAGTGATTTGACAGTTCGACAGAGGGTATCGCATACCCTATCATAAGAGTTGACATCGGAGGAAAAGAAGAGAAGTTGTAAGTAGGCTGTTTAGGTTTTTATATTGGTAACGTCACATAGCGCTCTGTATGAAAATCAGTGGCTGTGCTGTGTGCAGTCTGAGGCTGGTTGGCATTGTTGTAATATTCGCCATTGTAGCGTTGGGCAGTTGGCTGTTAACAGCGCGTAGCGTTGTGCAGTTGGTGGTGAGCCGCCAGCAGTGGTGGATGTGGGGAAGTGAGATGGCGCATTTTTGAGAGCGGATGATCTGGACGTGTGTCCATCAGAAACAGTACATTTGTAAGAATGGATGTCATGAACTTCTGTATATATATTATCATTTTTGAACACTATTGAGGTAAATACATTGTTTGTTCTCTATTAAAATCTTTCATTTGCTAACTATGCCTATCAGTAGTTAGTGCCTTCAGTAGTTTGAATCTTTTATTTAGCTGGCAGTAGTGGCGCTCGCTGTATTGCAGTAGTTCGAGTAACGAAGATTGTTGTGAGGTAAGTGATTTGTGAAACGTATAGGTTAATGTTAGTCAGGGCCATTCTTTTGTAGGGATTACTGAAAGTCAGATTGCGTTGCGCCAAAAATATTGTGTGTCAGTTTAAGCACAGTCTCGTACAATTTTTCTAAGGGGACGTTTCATATGTCAACCCTTAGCCGAGGATACCTCACTGGAATCTTCTGATTTTTTCTTGTAGTTTGTGTAATTAGTGTAGCTATTGTTTATTGGTAGCGCGTAATTATAGAGAGAATTTCCTTTGTAGTTGTAGTTTTTCATTGTTGTACAGTAAATCACTTGTGGCATGCATGTAGATTTGCACCAAGTATTTCGCAGCTGCGCTTCAATTAACTAGATATTATTTTCAGTGCTATGTTAATGTGTAGTCTTATTTTGCTCTTCAAATTGTGCTTTTCTGTGTTGTGTGAAATATTGTGACAATAATGGCGTGTGAAAAACGTAATACTAGGCTCCAAAGTACACTGAGAAATGACAGTGAAGACGAAAGCAGTGTGTTAGCGCCACCGTGTAATGAATTAACCAATGTTCAAACTAGTAATTTGGTAATTGTGCATAGGGAAATAGAGCGGGCGGCAAATAATGGTGTAGACAGTGAAACAAGTAGTGAACAGGGAAGCATTATCGATCGATCGGTCGGCAACAGCTCGCCTCAGGAATCCGAAATGACGGGACACAATCTTGCAAATACTGTAGATTCAGGTTTTGCGTCCTCACCGTTTTCTCAAATAAGTCAAGACACATTTTCTGCTTGTCAAAATGTGAATGTTGCCGGTGCAAATGCACTGCCGAAAAGCATAGAGGAACAGATTCCAGACACTAATACACTATTATTGCAATTAATGCAACAAATGAAACAAAATCAGAGACAAACACAGCAACAGTTAGACACAATGGAACAAAATCAGAGACAAACACAGCAAAAGCTTCAAAAGTTAGACTCAGTGGATCATACGCTTGAACAAGCACGTGAAGATTTAACTACTGAATTACATAAAATCGAATCGAAATGTCAAAAAGTCTGTAATGACGTAAAAACACAAATTTGTGAGCATTTCCAACCATTTTTTCTCGTCATGAAAATGCATTACAGGATCACAAAGCAGCCATAAAGGAACTGCAAACTACTGTTCATGAAAATCACGACACCTTGCAAGCTAAATTTGACTCAGTTGCATCTACCGATTCGGTTACGCAACTTGCAAAAAATCAAGAAAACTTAAAGGACACAGTAGATACTCTGAAAATTGGTTCAGAAAGACACATGGAGGAAATTAGTTCATTATCAGAGAAAGTAGTTGAACTTTCGGATCAGCTAAATAATTTAGCTACGAAAGTAGATGATAATCTGAATGACACAAAACCGGTAGTCTTTAATGACACAGAAGAGTGCGAACAAATTAGGAAGTTCAAACAAAATCAGAATCAAATTAATACGCATGACCAAAGAGAAATCCGGGAAGTACAAGATCAGTTGACACAGGTAATACAAGAATTACATATTTTAGAGGACACTCGCGCTCCAATACGGGAAGAGGGACATAGAAATACGGAACAGCCACTAAATAATATCACAGCGCATTTCGGAAATTATGAAAGAAATTGGCAAGGTGCACCGAATGTTGAAATGGAACCGCCGAAACAATATAACAATGACCGACATGCGACTCGCCGACACGATTATTTTGACTATAAGCTGTTCTTTACTACACACAAATTCAAAACATTTAAGAATTCTGGCAACGACATTCATCCACAAGCGTGGCTTCAACAATTCTCTCATTGTTCCTCCACCCCTCCCCCCCCCCCCCCCAACTGGTCATTAGAGCACAGATTAGAATTTATGTGTGGCTATTTATAGAATGCGATCGGTCATTCACGATTGCCACACTGAAGGCGAATTTTATCATGCCTACCTCTCAGCATATTGGTCTCAAGCTACACAAGACTGAGTAAAACATAGCATCATAATGATGAAACATTTCGAACAATATGAATTTTCCAGTCTTGTGAAATATTTTGAAGACATGTTGCACAAGAATCAGTACCTGCCAAACCCATATAGCCCCTCAGAACTCATCCGCATTTGCTTAACCAAATAACCTGTACATTTACGACATATTATTTTGGCAGGACGTTGCAAAGACGACATTGAAGCTTTTCAGGGACTCTTACAAGAATTAGAAATTGACACTGACAACTGCGGAATGCGAAAACAGGAACACAACAATTACAGGTCACATCCGCCGCAATTCCGCGATGAAAGAAATAATAACTGGACACGACAAGGCTATTCTCACAACACAAATCGTGACCAAAACAGACATCATCCGTATGACAACCGTTGGCAGAGTAGTAATAATTACAGGGAAAGATCACCTCTCCGTGGTAGTGACTATCACAGAGACAATCAGAGAAACAGACAATATTCGAACCAAAATAATTATTATCAAGGGAGACAGAATAACTTTAGACGCAACGGTCGAGCGCGCAGTTACTATTCAGGGAGAAATTCTCCACCATGTGACCGACAAGAAAGAAACTATGGAATCTACCGTCATGACGACAGACGATATGATCGTAACGACAGACCTGAATTGCACCAGAACTGGCGGGATTCAAACAGGGCAGGGCCCTCTTGACAAGGTGAATTTGTAGAAGTTAGATCTCCAAATCCCAATAACGATGCGCGCCAACAAAGAGACAATAGGCAATGACTCACACCGCTGGCAGCCACAAAACGTACTTATGAAACTGACGACGCAGCTGCCTTAGCTAGTAATTACGTAAAAATGGAAGACATTAGGGACATCTTACTCCAGGAACACAACGTAAAACATAACAACATTGCATATCCTGTGATTCACATTACAGTAAATGTAAAATTTACGGCAGTACTTGACTCTGGCAGTCCCATTTCAGTAATTAGTGAAACAGCCTTTAGCAAATGCAACAAATCGAACGATTGCCCCACACTTCCGTTACATAAGATTAAATTACAAGGTGCGATCGTTGGAAAAAGTGTAGATGTACACCAACAAACCAACGTAGAATTCTTTTGTCAAAGCCATAGCTTCTCTATGAACTTTCTTATTGTTCCATTATTGCCGACGGAAATTATATTGGGAGTAGACTTTTTGAATGAATACAAATTGAAACTAATGAGTTAATTCAGAATAAAATCCAAACAATTGAGAAGTGTAATGACACCGATAGGCAGGACCACTTTGAAATTTTACAAGCACATTCCACAGTTTCTACTCGCAAAACAGAAACAATCAAGGGATTTCAACACCAATTTCGTGTTCGTGAGCATACTAAATTTTGTGTTAGACCATACGTAATTCCATCACATTATAGGGACCGTGTTAGAACAGAAATACAATCTATACTTGACGAGGGCATTATTGAGCCTGCAGTAAGCTCATACAACAATCCATTACATGTTGATGAGAAGAAAAATGGATCGATCAGACTTGTCTTGGATTCGAGACAAATCAATACTATCATTATTCCTGAAACAGACAGGCCGCAAACGATGGAAGAACTTCTTCAAAATTTTAATGGTGTAAAAGTGTTGTCTTCTATTGATCTCAGATCCAGCTTTTATCAGATCGAACTTCATCCAGAATGTAGAAAATACACAGCTTTTCTTTGTTTCGGCGTTTGTTATCAATTTCGGAAACTGCCTTTTGGTTTGAACATTTCTTCGGCAGCATTCATTCGTGGGATAAATTCCATATTACCTGAGTTCTTAAAACGTCACATCACCTTATATGTGGACGATATTCTGATATCAGAAGCCTCATGGGAACAACATAATCGCATCCTCAACAGTTTGTTACGTATTTTTGCAGAATCTGGAATTACAGTTAACTTGGAAAAGTCTGAATTCGGTAGGTCAAAGGTGAGGTTTTTGGGACATATTATTTCTTCTGAAGGCATTCAGCCGGATCCTGAAAAGTTAGAAGCAATCAGAGCCATTGCAGTTCCATCCACAAAAAAACAAGTCCGCAGTTTTCTAGGTCTCGTAAATTATTACCGTCTTTTTCTGAATATGAAAATTCTAGTTACACCAAAACTTTGTTCTCTCACTGGAAAAAATACTATTTGGAACTGGGACGAACAAGCACAGTTGGAATTCAATTCTTTGAAAGAATCGCTACTTAACGCGCCAATGCTAGCTCATCCAGATCTGTCACAAGATTTCTGACTTAGCACGGATTCTTCTAAAGTTGGTCTTGGTGCCCATTTATTTCAAGAAGCCATAGAAAATGACACTACTGTTCAGAAAACCATTGCTTTTGCTAGCCGAGTGCTAACAAAATCTGAAAAAAATTATTCCGTTACTGAATTAGAAGCTTTAGCTATCGTTTGGGCATTTAACAAATTCCGTTTCTTTATTTCTGGCAAGCACGTAAAAGTATACAGTGATCATCGTGCATTACAATTTCTTATGTCTTCAAAATTAAATCATGACAGGTTAAAACGTTGGGCATTGTTTCTGCAAGAATTCCACTTCACAATAGTCTACATTCCCGGCAAGGAGAAAATTGTTGCGGATGCACTGTCACGCGCACCAGCTGAGCTTAAGAAAAGTAACACAGAAGGCAACTGGGAGAAAAATTTCAGTATTCTTTACATTCAGAAAGTCGCCTTTGAAAACTTCATCACCACATCTTTAAAGGACATTGCTCATGAACAAGATAAAGATCCGATTTGGAAAGACATCAAAAGTAAATGGCATGAAAAGACGCACACTCAGATTCGGCATTATTATCTGGTTAGAAACAACATACTCTTCAAACGTTGCGCTGTTGATGACAAGCTGTGGGTACTTTGCATTCCAGACGATTTTGTTAATAAGCTCATTTGGTACATCCATTTCAGCTACGCACATTTTGGTCCACGAAAATGTTATCATATTCTTCGAACGACTTGTTATTTTAACAATGTCGAAAAGAGAATTCGAAGACTCTTGTCTATTTGTAAACTTTGTCAAAAGACGAAACCATCTACTATCTCACATCGTGCTCCGTTGTTTCCTATCATTCCTTCTAAATTAAAAGAATTTGCTGCCGTTGATCTCTTGGGACCCCTTGTCAGAACATCGAATGGATTTTCGTACATTCTAGTCGCTGTTGAACTTACTTCAAAATTTGTTTATTTCACTCCGTTACGTAAAACCACTGGACGGTCTGTATCCAACGCCTTTGTTAAAAATTTCTTACGTGAAGTTGGCCATGTTGCTAAAGTCATTTCAGATGACGGACCGCAATTCAGATCTGCTGTTTGGTCACGCATGCTTCGGAACCACAAAATCAAACCTGTTTTCATTTCATTGTACTCACCACATTGTAACCCGTCTGAACGGATTATGAAAGAAATCAATAAGCTTTGCAGACTTTATTGTCACAGAAAGCATCAGCATTGGGACAGATATTTACACTTATTTCAAAATGTGCTGAATGAAATGCCTCATGACTCCACTGCTTTACCACCTACTCTTGTACTGAAGTATGAAGAACCACCGAACAGAATCAGAGAGCTTGTACCTTTCCTGAATACACGTAAACTTCGACACAAAGACATAATTGATTTGGCTATTAAAAATATAAAATCTGCAGCAGACAAAAGAAAAAAACTACACGGTAAAGCAAATGCAAAGAAATTATATATTGGTCAGAAAGTTCTCATTAAAGCTCATTCATTGTCACATAAGAAGAAACACTTGAGTCAAAATTCTTTCTGATTTACAATAGACCTTACAGAATCCGACGTGTACCACATGATAATTGCGTTGAAGTTGAAACTCTGCGTACTAGGAAGAGTAAAGGATTGCACCACACTTCACATGTAAAGCCGTTTATTGAGAGATAGTTTTTTTTTTAAATTTAGTCTTTACTATAAAATTTTTCACTTCACGTTACTAGTACTATTTGTCACACTTTGCAACTGTTAACATGTAACTATGTTTTAAAATAAACTATCCAGTCTATAACCTATTGAACATATTTAGACAGTAATTACGAATGCATTGTTATAGTGAACTGACGACACAGTGTTATTGTGTGTGTACATTCTTGCTTGTTAGTGGCACGATTACGTAACGACCATAAGGCTCACATACTTAGAACATCTGCCGGTACTGCTAATGAGATTTTAATGCAACATTTTGGTTTACTTGAAAATACATTCTGGATTTAAAGTACTTTCTGAGAGATATCAGATGACACAGTGGTAAGTTTATTTGACAGCTACACGATTATATCACGACGCTACTAATGAGTGACACAATTTATATTATTGCTTTTGCGCTGTATCTGTTTTATATCTGCACAGTTTTTCTGTATTGTTCTGGAAAGTAAAACATGTTTTAGTAGTAACTTTTGTGGTATAGCTACAATGAGACAGCCTTTTTCGTAGCACAACAATACGTTATATTATAGTACTTTCTTGATCACGGTTAGGTACGTAATAACTACGATAGCTATACACAAAGCATTTCACTTTCGTATATGATGAGGTAAGTACATTGACTTCAGCAGAACTTTGCTTACAGAGGACGATAACTACGACAGTTCCACAGAATTATCTTACAGCAAGACGCACATTTAGCGCTACAGGACACACATTTGAGTGATTAATTTTGTACTTAAACCATTTATTTTTCAAGATTTTTGAATTACAAAGAAAGTTTTCCATGATACATTTCATTCCATTGCTGTAATCTGTAACACCTGAGGGTATAACTACATTAATCCTCAAGGGGTGTACACGCTTACTTTGTGTACCATGTGTTTGGCAAGCGCAAGGACCCCTAGCTAATATGGTATTTGCTTATACAACTTTACACATCGGTACCATATTTCTCTAACACATAAATTACACAGCTATCTGATCATTTAACTGAGAGAGACAAACATTTTTTTACTATGTCAGTGACAAATGTTTATGCAATTGCACAGTTAGATAACTTCACACTTATGAAATTGTATTTGTCTGTACTTTGTGAACTGTTCATATTTTTTCAGAACCATTGTGATACTATGAGAGCTTTGAATGTCGTATTTGGTATGGGATCATGATTTTTAAAGTACGTTTGAGGTAGATGACAGTTTTAATATGAGCAGAGAATTTTTTTTAGGTTTTAAAATATTCAGAAAGCTACGACTATTTTGAGATGTGATTGATCTGTTATGGTGTTATTATTACGACGACGATGTGTATTATGCTGTTGGGGTATGTTTATGATCAATGAGATGATGTATATGAGGAATCTGATTATGCTATGTATTTATTATGATGAAATATTGAAGACATGTTGATGAATATGTATATGTGTAATAAGGTAAGGAATAATGAGTAGTGGTTAGGGACTTGGACTTGTGAAAAAGGATGATGGAAACCAAGAATCGTACTTTAAAGAGTTATGAAATGTGTGTAAATGCGTGAATGTATCACAATGCCGACGAAAATTTTTTGGACCCTATTATATTTAAAGGATTTTGTTTCTATACATTTGTAACGCAAATTCTCGACCTGTGAAATGTTATATGAGACTGTCACTGTACTGCCAACTGGTGTCGTAAATATTTCGGTAAGAGAGTTAAGTGACCACCTTCACGTAATGCGTCGTGGGCACCCAGCTGCGCGACAGTCACATGAAAAAAAGCCATTAGTGTGTGCCTTTCAGAGGCACAGGTGGAGACAAAAGGTGGCCATTATCCTCGCTATTGATATTTCTTTGTAGAAAGCATCGCAGATACGACATGCTCAAACTTGAAAACATATAATTACACTGTGGAGCTTGTAATTTATGATATTTACTAAAATGCCTAATGAAATGATGAGAAACATTTTATATCTATTGTCTTTGTAGTTGAGAGATTGCTCATTTTGTTTAATATCTAGTTTTTAGCTGCACTGCAGCATTGGTTAAAATAAAATTTGATAGATGTACTAATATCACTGTTTTCTGTCTACAGACCCAGTAAAGAATAATTTTATGATGTACTTTCGTAGAAAAGAGAGCACAAATAGACATTTCCCTTCACAGGAAGTGCATAAATAATTTTATAAGGACTTGGTAACTTTCTTGCAGAGTACGTTTTTGTGATCCATATGCATCAATCTAGTGTTAAGATGTGACATAGGTATTAGACATGGCCATTTTTAGTGTAATATTTTTTCTGCTTGTGCTTTGTCATGTTTAGCTATAAGTTATTTCATTTGCTGCTGCTATTTGCCAGGCATAGTGTTACTGAATTTGACTTTGTATTACTCTGTTAAGCTAGTTTCACTACTGATATATTTTTATTGTTTGCTGCACATTGCCTTATATTAGTTGTAATATTGCAGTTTCTCTGCTAATTTATTTTACTGCTGCTTGCTTTGCCAATTTGAATTTTTTGTCATTGCTGTTTGTGTTAATTTGTTATGTGCTGCTGCATTGCCTCGTCCCTTGGTATATATATAGCTGAGCTCAGTATATTTAAGTTAGCTTAAGAGGGGGTAGACTATAATAGAAACTAACTACGATGAATTGGAAGAGATGCATTGAGAAGCTATAAGAAAATGGTTTGGCCAAAAAAGTATTTTGAAAGAGGATATGAACAAAAAAGTATGGTTTAGGTAGGATTTTCTTGGAAATAAATGATGAGGTAAGATAATGGAAAATAAATAATGAGGTAAGAAATATGTGAACATATAAATACAGAAAGCATGCTTGGATAGGATTTTTTAGGTGGAAACAATTGTTGAAATAAGACGAAAGATCTAGGGAATGAAGTTTTGGGTTGGACTGCAGTACCAAATGTTACACTGAAAACAAACCCTACACTTTCCTCTTGTGTTATTCTGCTATGTGTTTGTGTACCCTTCTTTATTTGTGTTTTTCCTGTCTTTATGTGTTTAGCTGATGAGAGTTACGTTGTAGAATTTTTCTAATACTATGTTATTTACTTTGTAAAGATGTTTAGACATTATTAATTCTGTTCTGTTTTAATGCTCATGTGTGAAATTAATGTTTCGAAAACTATTCTGACATTTTATATATTTACTTATGTCATAATTCCTGTAACACTGATGTATATGTTATTTCGATTCTTTTGTAAAACCTGCATTACCACAAATGTTATCTGTATTGTTATTTTCTTTAATGATGTATTTTGTACCTTTGTTATTGTGTTCTTATGTTATAAAATTGTAATTGACACCAGTTCATCAAATTAAGTAACTTGTAAGTTACGTTTCACTGCACACGTTTCTGTTGGTCATGGTATATGGACAATATGTGAGAAGTAGGGACTGTTAGTGTTTGCACGTGTGTTAATAAGGGACTGGATAACAGCATTGCTGGTTCTAAGGACAATTCCAAAAACTTTGTGAGTGCACAAGTGGTGGTTTATGGACTTTTCTGCAAGACTCTTCGATGGTGATTGTGCACCTGCACAGTCGCAACAGATGGCTGCTGGCGATCTCTACAAGGACTGCAGTGGGTATGCACCTCTGGTGGCCCACCAATACCTTACTCTCTACCAGGACTACAGTGCGTCTGCTCTGTGATAACCTACCTACCAATATTCTTGAACTTGGACTGACTCTGCTGTGGGTTTGCTTTGTTGTGGCCCATTACCTGTCTGCATGTCAAGAGTCAGCACTGTCTTTCCGTTGGAAGGACAACACTACTTGTTCAAGACTGCATGGAAATCCACTACTTCCGTGTGCATTTTCTTTTACTTCTCAGACTTTGAAAAAAAAAGAACACTGCAATTTTACTGTGATGGATGATCAGGACTGTCTTTATGGACTGTGAGAAAATTTTAGCTTTTGATCAATATTGTATCAATAAGTGTGTGCATTTGATTTCTTTGTTATTGTAATTACGAAAAAAATTTTCAAATCTGTATTGGCCACTGCCCAAAACAATTTGTAAAATTTTTTTGTGGGGAGCATGGGGGCTATGTAAGTAGGCTGTTTAGGTTTTTATATTGGTAACGTCACGTAGCGCTCTGTATGAAAATCACTGGCTGTGCTGTGTGCAGTCTGAGGCTGGTTGACATTGTTGTAATACTCGCCATTGTAGCGTTGGGCAGTTGGTTGTTAACAGCGCGTAGCGTTGTGCAGTTGGAGGTGAGATGCCAGCAGTGGTGGATGTGGGAAAGTGAGATGGCGCACTTTTGAGAGCGGATGATCTGGACGTGTGTCCATCAGAAACAGTACATTTGTAAGAATTTATGTCATGAACTGCTGTATATATAATATCATTTTTGAACACTCTTGAGGTAAATACATTTTTTGTTCTCTATCAAAATCTTTCATTTGATAACTATGCCTATCAGAAGTTAGTGCCTTCAGTAGTTTGAATCTTTTATTTAGCTGGCAGTAGTGGCGCTCGCTGTATTGCAGTAGTTCGAGTAACGAAGATTGTTGTGAGGTAAGTGATTTGTGAAACGTATAGGTTAATGTTAGTCAGGGCCATTCTTTTGTAGGGATTACTGAAAGTCAGATTGCGTTGCGCCAAAAATATTGTGTGTCAGTTTAAGCACAGTCTTGTACAATTTTTCTAAGGACACGTTTCAAAGTCCATACTGGACTCTGGTAGCAAAGTGTCAGTGTGGAACAAGGAAATCTATGCATTATGTGATGGGGAGAAGGAGTGGCCATTATTTAAAATGCATGGTATGAGACCACAAGGTGCCATGAACGACAAATATGCAAGGTTAATGAGTAAGTAGCTAGATTTTGAGTGCTAGTCGCACGTATTTAGTGTAATTTTTTTGATTGTGAATAATTTGACAATGAAAGGGACACTAGGACTCAGTTTTCTGAAACATAACCATGTACTACTGCATTTGTATGAGAGGTTGTGCATCTGAATGATGAGAAGATTAAATTAAATTTCGTTGATAATGCACTAATACCGGTAGAAGGAAGTTATTCATTAGGTCCAATTGTCACTGAAAAAGTAGAGAAAATGGAATTAGAGAATGAAGAGGAACAAGTGGGAGAAACTGCAGGCAAAGTTAGCCACGAACCGACAAGAGATTGTGAGGATGTTGAAACTGGTGATTTGACGAAACACAGAACTTTAGTTTGATTGCAGGAGTTTTGAATAAAATAGATGATTTAGAAGATAATGAAGATGACGTAGTATTTGAAGATGTGTGGACCAGCGGGTCAGAACAGCAGGAGACAGAATACGTACGATGCAACATAAAAGAAGCGGATTATTCAATTTTTAACTTGAGAGTATGTCTTGACGCTCTGCTAAAGTCACCAGAAGAGCAAGAGGACACGAGTCAGGAAGAGGATATTTCTGTCGCTAGAACATATTCAAATGTAATACTGCTAGGAACATAGAAGAAGGGGAAGGACAATGACGAGGTAGCAGATAGTGATTGCAAAAGCGATTTGTGGGATAACCTATCTGAATGAAATAATTAGACAGTAAATACGAATTGGACATTTCAGGAAAATGAGGAAACTTAATGAGGTCACTCGAAACGAAAATTGTTCAGTGAAAAAAGTTTAGATAAAGAAGATCATGGAATAAGCAATTCATAGACTACTCACCTGTTAGTCGTAAATGTCACCTGGTAATCGTTAAATTAGCTTTATTGAAGGTAAGTGTAAAAGCAGCAAAGAGTAAGCTAAATCAGATGGGACCGATAAGCAAAATGCAGCCTACTGTGAGCGACAAAGTTTTGTTTCGATCAAGGAAGCGATGAAGGATGAGTCAGTTTTTAAGCAGGAAAATCTTTTGTGTACTTGGAGACCATACCATGCACGAAAAATTTTGCATCACAATTTCGTACAATCAAAGACTCTGCAAAGCCTTGAATCAATTGGAAATCACCACATTTCACATGTAAACGTATTTACAGAATGAGAAGCATGAGAAATGAGCAGAGACACGACATCCAGTCTGAGATCTGTTGTAAAAAAAGTAATAATAACATGAAACAATCCCATGTAAAAGGGAGTGTTTCCGTGAAACAAGTCTATCTGTGACCAGAAATCAGGAAGGTGGTGTAGGGAATACTAAGGAGAGAACAATTAAACAGAAAATTGGACAAAATTGAACTGATGAAGATGTGTGTATTTGTTGAGGTTTATTTTCATATGTTTGCCAGATGTGAAGGAGCACTGAGCAAGAAGCTATGGAGCTTAATAATTTTGATTTATGTAAGTGAGGTAGTCAAGAGACGCCGAGAGTTAGAGATTAAATCAGACGTGAAGGAATACTACACTGTGAGGATTTAGCAGACGTGAACGAACACTGCGCTGTGAGGAGAGTTGATGAGTAACCCAATATACAGATCTATATGAATATTTGCCGGCTGATCAGAGTGTGGTGTGTAATTTTTGTATCCCTCCAAGTCCTGTTGACAGAACAGTTAACTGTAGTTTTGGAGGAAAAACGTGATAAATAAGAAATAATAAATGAGCTTGCGATGACCCAGGTTGAAGGAAAGAGTAAGTTAAACAAGGATGTTTAATAAAAGATAGATGGACAACGAGTCATTGCAGGGGTGAAATAACGTAAAAATTTAGGGTAAGAGATGATAACATAAGGAACAATCAAAATAGAAAGAGAGTAAAATAAAACTTTGTCTTATTAATTTTCGTGTTTGAGTCTACTACAATATTATGCTTATGTATGCTTCAGATTAGCAAACATGACCGTTTAGAGGACCCTCAGTATAAGAGATAAAACGAAAGGTGATGGCTGTATGAATGATTTAACTTATTGGTGGAACAATAGGGAAAGAAGAGCACAGAAAGTTGGTAGCTGTAAAGTATGTAGGGTGGCTGCTGGAGACATCTATGATAGGTGGTTGTCAGACATCTGCTAGTATCAGTAGGCCTCCCTGGGATAACGAGTAGTGCATGTGAATAATAAACAACTCAAAGAAAGAGTAACCACTCACAAAAACCTCAGTTTAACGCTCGGCGAAAAGAATACTCTGAAAATTCTCATTATGTAAAGAAAACCAAAATAAGTTTGCAAAATTTTAGTAAGTGAATTGCGATTATCAATTAACTATCATGATGTACATTAAATATAAATATGAATCTTGAAAGGAATTAAGAAAAGGACTAATATGAATTAAATGTGTAAAGAGAAATCTTCGAAAGAATTGAAAGCCATTTCAGAATTAGCAGTAATGAATTATAATAATTATTAATATAATTGATAAAACAGCTGAGCAGGTTATTAGCAATTATTGTTAAATGAGAAAGGAAATGCAAATGTTTTTGTTATTGAAGGAACGGTAATAAGAGCAGGACATGCTTCTATTTTATGTGGACTGGGTTACTAATACATCTAGTGCAAACTGTTTGACGTCACACGAATCACACGTTGGTTGAAGGCATGAGAGAGCTGCAGATGGCACACGAGATGCGAGAGTATGAACAAATAAACAACGCGCTCTGATCCCGCCGTAGTCAGACACATTGGCACCAGAAACAGGCACAGCGGATTGACCGGCTGAATTGCGCCTCGAGGCTCAGTAGCTGCCCGCCAGCCAAGATAAGCTTATGCGGGGACAATACGCTCGACACTTACCCGCTGCTGCTCAAACAGCCAGTGTCCAAATGGAATTCCGGAAACTTACCACCGTCTCGCCGAGAGCGAGTGCACAGCTAGCCATCCTTAGACTTCACTACTGTAAGACAGGCGTGCCCCAGCCGCCCTGTTTATAATCATGTCGTAAGGGGACTCCATGTAGTCTGTCAATGAAGCGCTACATGTTGCCCTGGTGATAAATATACTGTGTTTTCATACACAAAGAACAATGAAACAATCACAACCATATTCACGGTTCCCAAGGTGTTGTGAGCAAAGGATACATTCTTTTAAGTTTACTGCAGAACCTAGTGGTTAGAGTGAAACATTTTCTCGAGTGAGAGAAGGATGCAGACTTGCTTCTCAAGTGAACACTAGTCAAAATTCACCACAGTGAACGAGTAAAAAGACACTAACCAGTCAATTTTGATGTATCTTATGACGTTATCCAGGAAGGAAGATACATTATATCGACTTTGTTCCTACGCCTGTGCCTAGAAACTAACGTTAATAGCTGTGATCAAATCGAGACTTGAACTTTTGAAAGATAGACTATGGTCACAAGTATTGTGGACACCTGAATTTATGACTTTTTATGTGTGTGCAACAGAGACAAAAGGTTGAAACTTTGTATTGAGAACAATCTTGCAATGCAAACAATTCACCTTCCGTCAAACTAATGTCAGTGTACCCCTACAAACTATACTCCTTACCATGAACCTTGAACATACAAACTATTACCGTACCTCTCGCATCAAATCAGTGTCTTTACCAAAATCGTGTGATGAACTTGTTTATGCCTCAAACCGACGACAGTATTTTGTCTGCTTCTTTTTCAGGGACAGTGTAATGTACTTTGTTTTGTGTATTGGATTCCTTTTGAACGCCAGAGACTGACCTACTCTGGTTCATGCCAAGTATTTTGCTCTATATATCTTGTTATTCACGTACACCATGTATTATATTGTGTTATTGTGTAATGATGTACTTCCAAGTGTTTTACTATGTTTGCCGTATCTTAAAGTATATATGTAACCAAAAGTATGACTGAATTAAATTAAAAAAAGGAAAAAAAATATGTTTGAAGTGAGAGTGGATGATTAATCGACCTCTACGATGTCCAAAGTATAAAAAACTATGAGTGTATTTAAGCCAAAGTGAGATTGTGTGTAAGAAAGTTAGTACTACATTTCTTTCATAAATCAGCTGATAGTGAATGTGAAAGTGAGTTAAGCCAAGAAAAGAAACTGTAACTTTAATTTTATAAAAGTAAGAATGAATAAGTTGTGAGCTAGTACTTCAGATGAACCGACTGTGTGTAATAAATGACATTCACACTTCACGCCAGAAAGAAGAAGATTGAGTGTGTTATCTCTTGTTAGGTTAGCAAGGAATATAATAAATGGTAATGTATACCCTTGAAAAAGTTCCCTCCAACTTCAGACAAACAAGGCCACAGATGACCACATAATCCCAATGCCATATCGAGACAAATTTCTTTGATGTACTTAAACTATAACAGATTCTGAGTACAGCTGCATCTGCATAAATTTAAAAAGGGAAGGTAGGGGTGATGTTACATGACCATTTTCCCAAAAATGTCCTGTATTTGATGTAAAGTCAGAAATTTAAAAAAATCTAGTCGTAAGGAATTAATTCCCACTGATAAATTAAAGTGATTACCAGTACTGAACTATGTAGATTACAGTTTCCTATGTCTAAATCAGAAGCGTCTACGGAACCATCTTGCCCTCAGTTGTAAGCGAGGGGATGAGCCATGGGTCATAAACTTGCAGGGATTCCGCCCCAGAAGAATTCACACAAGTCGCACTGACACCTGCAAGCGAGAACAGCTGGCCGTCAGACTTGTCTGTGCTTTGAGGCAAGCCGCCCTCGGTGCTGCACGAACGAAAGCCACGATATAGATTGAACATCCAGGTTCTGCCGGGACAATGGCGCCTGATCTTAACAAGCTGTGTATGGTGGGGGGATGCATGCCATTTTTGACAGAGCCCCAGAAAAACGCTATTGTGGACAGAATAGCAGGCAGGCAGAATTTGTCGAAATACACAGACATCTAATATCACACCTGGGAATGGAATGGGGAACAGGCGAGTTTTGGATACCTTTGAAAAGTGTGAAACACCACCACCTCATCCAGGCCCTCACAAAAAAGAATATTTAACGGAATGAAAAACAAATACAGCTGTCACTGACTAACCTAAAGAGTGAGAGTAAGAAACATGGCAGTGCTTACTGAAATCCGCCATTATTGGCCGGAAAGCGAAAGTAGACAGAGATATGGAGAGAGTAGTGCACAGTTTTGTAGTGTCAAATGTAATGGTTCATAACTCTTTAACCACCTGAAATGAGAGTTAGAGAAGGAGATCAACGTCTTGTAAGACAATTTCTCACTTGCCCGCACTCAGAAAACTTATCGTTTAGGCAATCAAAGTTATGAGCTGCCAGAAAAACGCAAAGAACCAAGTCTTCTTTGTCGGAAACAGACTGCAGATAGATAACTGTCAGCCAGGTGCCTCGTTGACAGTCTTTATATTGCAGCATCTCAATAGACAGGCGCCTCCTCACACAGAGTTCACTTTATCAACGAGTGGCTTTCATCTGGGTAAGTTGAACTTAGATGCAAGTTGTTGGTACAGATCTGATGACTGACTCTGCAGCCAATTCAGCTGACACTTGCAGATTAAGAATATGGTGAGATACGGACGCAGCAGTGAGGTGAACTGTAGGGGAAGTTGAGTGATTTTTAACAATGTCAGACTTTTAAACTTCACTTTGAAGACATGCTTGCAGTTAGAAGCCAGTATGCTTTTAATTGCGGTTATATGAGGGACAGTTAGACGAAAACATCCGCTACAATGGGACCATCGAATTGTTCCACTTAAAAGTAATCACCACTCACGTTAAGACATTTATCCCACAAGGTGATGAGACGATCAATTCCTGTCAAGGGAGAATTCCTGTCAAGGGAGAACGTGATAGGCTTCTGACAGATCCACAACCACACCCACTCTTGTACTTCCTTGTCCGACTAAAACCTACGTCCACGCATGTCTTCCTTCAGGTCACCAAAGATGTGAAAATCACAGAGTGAAAGATCCAGGCTGTAAAGAGAATGTTGCAGTGCTTCCCAAGCAAATCAATGAAGCGTAGCCTTTGTCCGATTGGCAGTGTGGGGGCTGACATTATCGTGCAACCAGATGATTCCGTTCGACAGCATTGCGACAACCCGAGGGCAAATGGCAAAGCCAAAAGTGGAAACATCTCACGTCTCACCCGACGAAGAAATCCAAAGCTGTTCACACAAGTTCTGGTAAAGTCAAGTGATGACCTCCTTCTTTGACTGCCGGGGTCCTCAGCTCATTGAGCTCCTCGAGCGAGGAACCACAATCAGTATGCAGCGTTACAAAGGCAATTTTCAGAAACTATGAAGTACCATAATTCAAAACGCCCTGGAATGCATTCGGACGGAATCATTCTGTTCTATGATAAAGCCTGATCCCACACTGCCAATCGGACAAAGTCTACACCACAGGGATTTGGTTTGGCGATATTGTTACACCAAAAAATATTGTACTGGATCGCCCAGCCTACGAAGATTTGCCGACTCAGATAACTGGCATTGCTACACGAAGTGGCATTGTTAAAGGAAAAGACAAATGACACCTGGTGAACGAGACAGCAAATCAGATACCTGTGAGGGAACTTAGAAATTACTTAGAGTCCAAGAGAAACTCAATTATAAGTTATAATGCTGATGTGAATACTGTGAGTGAGTGAATGAATATCACCGACGGTTCACCGACGTCGAAACTAATGTGTACACGAGCGCAATTAGAAGCTGTGGATATGTAGCAAGCAACGTGGCAGCAATGGCCGAACTGGCAGACTGAATGGGAACTTAAAAGTATCTCATAGGGATCTCCCAGCATGAGGAACGTGTCGAGGGTTGGTGTGGTAAATCCGTTAGATCCCGTTGATTGACTCCACTGGGACTCCCGACGACGGCACTACCTCACCTGTGGTCCCATCTCAGCGCTGACACACGATAGGGTCGGGATTTTTTGGGGATGCTTTGGATTTCCTGGAACTCCAGTTCTGTAGATTTAGCATGCTGTACCCCGCTACTGGGGACTTACTCGCCTAGAGGTAAGCAATGGTAGCATGGGTCACAGATGTAGAATTTCGCAGTAGGGGCTTCCTGAAGGATATATTTTCCTTAACCCTGATGTTAACCAGTTGTGAAGATTAAGAAATTCCTTAAACCACCTGCTGCGATTGTAGTGTAGATGACATGTAGAAACACTGTTTAAAGGTTTTGGTTGTGTTGTTTTTCGTTTGATATTTTATAAATATCCTGTTTCATTTACAATTAATTTAACTAATTACTGATAATCCTTCAATCACAAATCCTGACGTGAATGTTAATAACAGTTTTATACAACTTTCTGTAGCTACGTGAAAATACCAAAACACATTGGATTCCTGTCGTCAGATGTCGAAATTGAATGCAATAAAAAATAAATAAAGCACATATCAGCTGATGTTATTGGCAAAGTCGAAGGGAGCCAATTGCCATCATATGTCATTAATAATAATTCTATTATTCTTCACCCTAAAGCTGTGCCGATAAGTTCTGCGGCTTCCTGTACATTAATGTGAATACCTTACCGCACTGCTAATGATACTTGTCGAAATATGCGATGTTCCCATATTTGGCTACTTTTAGATGAACAGATTCTGAGCAGTGAATATCATACTGTTTAGTGTGATGTGAACATATAGTATTAAACTCGATTACATATTAAATAAACATCAAGATTCAATATTTTCTCTACCTTTAGAGAGAAACTGACATTGTTACTGGTATAAATTAAACAAAAGTTGAAAGAAACAATGTGGATGACTTATCTATAATTGACTACCCGAAAATAAGTATGCCCTATGAAAGAAAGAGACTCATGAGAAAATTAGAGTTGACAGTAGATTTGGAAACGGAAAATTTAAGTTACTGCAAAGAAATGGAAAGGGATTTACGTGGCTCTTTCTGAATGATACATAAAAGATGATTTTTCAACTGGCTGCTAGCACATTCTTCTGCACCCATTTTCTAAAGCAAACGTCAGTGCTTGACATTGTTCTTGAAGAGATATCCACTGCTGTCAACCAGCGCTGCTCGGAGTCCTTCAAGTGCTACAGTGTCAGATTACATAATGTAATTTTTTCTTTTTTTGCAATCAAAACAACTGAACTTGGAAGAAATGAAGTGCATTCGACCAAGGTATTTTTCAATGGTTCTTGATAAAACTATAAAAGCATCTTGCTGTTTGTCTTAAAATCAAATTAATGTCGCAAACATAGGAAAATTTTCATATGGTAATTGGTATGTGTGCTGAACCAGTAACTCCTATTGTAGGCGCTGCTAATTTCGTGTTGTTGATAATACTAAGAACAGAAGAACGCGGAATTAGGACATATTTTCAAAAAACTCACTTTAAAATTTATTGTACCTTGATTAAATAACTTCGCCAAGGATACTGTTATAAATGACATGATACCTGGGAACAAATGCACGATAGTTTTTGTAATAATCAAAATATCCACGGGTGTACTGCCGGTCTACAGTGTCCAACGGGCACAATATTTCGGCGATCATACATGTCGCCATCATCAGGTCAACTGACGGACTGAGCTCCTGTGAACGTGCCGGTATGGAGATCCGTACGCTATGGCTGCTCAGGGGGAACTGGGTTCGGTCGCGGCGGCGGCGGCGGCGGATTTAAATACCCTCGGCCCGCGGCGCACTCCCTCCGCCGTCCGCGCCACAGTCACGCGGTGGAACAGATTGCGACGGCGTCTGAGATGACGTCGGTGTGATGGCTCTGTCCACCGTAGTCGTCACAACTATACGTTTGCTCGATTGACTCTTGATTAACCCAATCGCTGGTTCCCAAGCCTTGCTAAGATTATAGCCACAGTCACGGTTTATGAGGTTGTCATTGGTGCGAATTTCGATGGCCTCTCTAACAACGCTGTCCCAGTATCTCGACGTCTGTACCAGAATCCTCGTGCGTTCATACTCCATAGCGTGATTTTCCGACAAACAATGTTCAGCGACCGCCGACTTGCTCGGATACATCAGTCGAGTGTGCCTCTGGTGTTCACGGCATCGATCCTCGACGGTACGCATCGTCTGACCAATAAACGACTTGCCACATTGACACGGAATCTGGTACACGCCGGCCTTCCTCAAACCGAGGTCATCTTTGGCGCTCCCCACCAGTGCACGAGTTTTATTCGGAGGGCAAAACACAGGTCCGACCCGATGTTTCTTCAAAATGCGGGCGATTTTCCCCCAGTGTGCGCCTGTATATGGAATAAACGCAGTGCCTACCTCCTCCCTCGTGATTTCATCCATCTCCACAGGTTATGCTGTAGTGGTTGGGTGGAGAGCACGTTGAATCTGCCACTCTGAGTACCCATTTTTTCGAAATACAGTTCTCAGATGTTCCAATTCCTGGGGTAGACTCTCTGCGTCAGAGATAATGCGCGCCCTATGTACTAGAGTTTTAAGTACCCCATTCCTCTGTGGAGGGTGGTGGCGGAGGGAGTGCACCGCAGGCGGAGGGTATTTAAAGCCGCCGCCGCCGCGACCGAACCCAGTTCCCCCTGAGCAGCCATAGCGTACGGATCTCCGTACCGGCACGTTCACAGGAGCTCAGTCCGTCAGTTCACCTGATGATAGCGACATGTATGATCACCGAAATATTGTGCCCGTTGGACACTGTAGACCGGCAGTACACCCGTGGATATTTTGATTATCAAATACGCCGGGAGAAACTCAAGAATCACAGTTTTTGTAATGTTTAATGGCTTTCCACCTTCGTCAACCATCACAGCAGAGATAAACAACAAAAAAAGTAGTATGGGTGCAATTTAGAATACTCAATGTACTCCCTCGTCGTTCCTCATTAAAAATGACCTATATTTTGATAATGCACTGCCTGATAAAAAGTAAAGCACCCAGAACACCTAGTCGAATGTCAGTGTAACACTGTACTCGTTCACAACATAGACGGGTATGTGAATGATTAAAGTTGCAATTCTGTGTGAAAGGTAGCATGGTCCACAGGTGCATTAGCATTGTTCGTGTTTAGAATCGTTATCAGGTCCGGTAGGGCGTTCATGGAAGAGGCGTGAACAGAAGGACGTGAATAGTATGATATTCATTGCTCAAAATCTGGTTATTCAAAAGTATTGACGGATAACTGAGAAGGATGGTTTGTAAGGCAACGTTACCAACACATGACAAATTCTGAAAGGAGCCTCATTGTGGGTTGCATTTTGGCCGGCTGATCGAATAGTTCAACGTCCATATTTGTAGGGTATTCGGATGTGGCAGCGAACGGTTGTTGGACTGCAAGGGAAGTTAAGGGCAGGTATACTTGTCGTCAGTTAGCCGGTCGACCACGTCTGACCATGACAAGGGAGGATCACCGCATTTTGCACCAGACACATCGTAACGCCTCCACATGTTCTCCTGCCGTCCGCGACCAAGCACTACACTCCCTGCAACGTTTAGTGTCGTCCTGCACCATTCGTCGGAGACTAACAGCAACGGCACTAGGAAATTACCACTCCATGCGTATGCTGCCGTTAAGACCTTAACACCAATGGCTGCATAGGAATTAGTGACATCGTGCGTCTTCATATTTACACGGCGCAAATACTGATCCATAAAATTTCGGGAATGCAGCCGCATAAATTTGACTTCTTCTAATATTTCGGTTGAATACTGTCCAGCTATCTTCAGAATGAGCCGAGGTGACTGACGCTCCAGCAGTTGCTCCGTCCTTTTAAAGCCGTTGACCGCACCACTGCGCATGCGGCCACAAATACACGAGGCGCCAGAGAAGTTAATCGGCGGCAAAGACGTATGGCATTTGTATGGAAATAGATCTATGGCTGCGTAGTCGAGCCACACGGTGATATCGATGTATCACTGAGAGCTGCACCGTCGCGACGTCTTTGTGATTTTATTACAGATATTGTCGGATTCCAAGATTTGTCGAAGCTAAAGCCGCTATTTCTATTAATTACATTCGTCGCCAAGCGAATTTCAATTGCTCCCTCCACCACTGAATCCCAGAAGGATGAAGTTGAGGCTAAAATTTCGACGTTGTCGTGCACCATAGAGTGCCCAGTGTCAATACAGTGCTCGGCCACCGCAGATTTATTAGGTTGTAAGAGCCGGGTGTACCTGCGGTGCTCTGTGCATCTCTCCTGGATAGTACGTGTCGTCTGTCCGAAGTATGAACGGCCGCCCTCGCAGGGGATCTTGTAAACCCCAGGCCCCCGAAGCACCAAATCATCTTTAACGGAACCCAGGAGTGCTGCTGTCTTTAGTGGAGGGTGAAAAATCACTTTCGCTTCATGCTTACTGAGGATCCGTCCTATTTTTGGCAATAGGCTTCCTACGTATAGCAGAAAAGTCATTGGTTTTAAACTTTCCTTGTCTTCTTTTGATTTTCCTACACCCATAGTTGGTTTCATTTGGAGCGCCAGTCACCTCGGCTCTCTCTGAAGTTGGCTGGACGGTATCCAGCCGAAATATTAGAAGAAGTCTAATTTATGTGGATGCATGCCCGAAATTTTATGGATTAGTGACATTAGCTGCCTGTGGGAACTGATTTAAAACAATGAGGAAAGTCGAGAATTTGTACCGGTTAAAATGGCTCTGAGCACTATGGGACTTAACTTCTGAGGTCATCAATCCCCTAGAGCTTAGAACTACTTAAACCTAACTAGCCTAAGGACATCACACACATCCATGCCCGAGGCAGGATTCGAACCTGCGACCGTAGCGGTCGTGCGGTTCCAGACTGTAGCGCCTAGAACCACTTGGCCACCCCGGCCGGCATTTGTACCGGACCGGGATTCGAAACAAGGTCTCCTGCTTACTAGGCAGATGCGCTGACCGCTGCGCCATCCGGACACGGTGGTCATCGCAACTGCGCGGACCACCCTAGCACCCCTCCCGTCAGGTCCAAATTCTCAACTTATCCACAACTAACTAATGTAGTGCCCCTTGCCCATTATCTTCATTACTCGCGGCATTTCGCCAGTTCCTGTAAGTGTTCCAATGTGCTGTGCATATGCACTGAAGTGGTCAGTTGGTTGTCTTTACCTTAGTTGTATATTTGTGGTGTCTGTTCCTTCAGACATGTCCGAAAGGACAGGTACCACATATACGCAAAAGACTACGTTGGGAACGATGCCGTGACCGAGAAGCTTGGGCTATTCTTGAATGACGTCTCATTGCGTTCAGTGATGAACCACGGTTCTGCAATACCCAGATGTATAGTGGTGACCTGGGAGGTATACCATTCTTCCAATGTTTTGCAGTGACACAGCGCTTTCACACCTGGCGTTATGGTGTGGGGAGCCATCGGGTGTGACATCAAGTCACAGCTGGTATTGACTGAGGGAACTCTGACGGCATAACGACACGTCATTGGTATCCTGCGTCCTCATGTCTTAACTCTCACGCGACAGTATCGTCTGAGACACCGCCCACTCGTTCATCAATGGCACGTGTCTCTGTGAACTGTCCGCATGGTGTTGGGGTATATCTGTGGCCATAAAGATTCCCAACCCTGTCAGCAGGAGAATATGAGTGGGACGTAAACTCTGTCCCTGTGTCAGCACCCGGAATATCAAGGACCACTTACAGCTGTGGGCGAGCTTGCTTTTGAAGAGGACACAAAGGATTGATGACGCCCTTCCGAACGGAATTCGTGCATGCATCCAGACCAGAGAGTGTGCGACGTTATACTGATAAGTCTATTCATACTGTCAGATTCTTTGTAAATTTAACTCGATTTTATAATCACTGAAATAACATCACATACAGTCTCAACCGGTGGAGTTCCGTTTCGTTTCCCCCTCCCTTTGTGGGTGAGTCACTTTTTTGGTCACGCACTATACGCCGATTTCTGATTAATGGAAACATGTCACTGTCTAATAATTGTTAAACCATTGTTTCTCTATTCTGCCAAGGGTAAAAACTGAAAAATGGGGAGGTGCATGAGGTTCGGCGTACGGGAAAAATCTGGTTCGAAGCGAACGGCGCAAGAAACGTGTGGCGGCTGTAGTTATTCATTAGTCACTATTATGGTTCTCTCCCCACGTGGTAAGCTGGAGGTCGAGCGGCCTTGAAGAGGGTGAGATTCCCGCACCAGCCGCCCAAGCTGCTGCGCTGGTTCATCATTACTGTACCTAACGCTCACGTAAACTGTTAAGCAGTCGTCAGCCCTATGCTTGCCCTATGTCACTTTCAGTTTCATTGGCATTATTACAATAACAAAAATAACATTCAATAACTTCTTTGCGCTGGAGTAAGTGAGCAACAGATGTAACGAGTCACAATATACATCGACCATAGAATGCTGATTAAGGAACTAAAAATCACTACAAGCCACCTTAGCTTCTTGTGATGGATGGTACTTTGTGTATCATCACAGTTCCGCCCTCCTCATCCGCTCCCCCTACACCCTTTGCCCAATACCTGTTCATTTGCAAATGATATGCATGAATAATGATTACCTGTAAGGCTATATAGAAGGTCAGATTTTACTGCCGTTGTAATTTCATAAGGTATTTGTGGGAGAAAATACTATGTTTCTTGATACTGCTTGTAACAGCAAACTTACTCATAATACACGTCGTCTCAGTTGTAATGTATACCTCTGGAATTGACTGATAATGTCCCGTGGTGCTATTACTCTAACCCGCGCTGGATTAGCCGAGCGGTCTGTGGCGCTGCAGTCATGGACTGTGCGGCTGGTCCCGGCGGAGGTTCGAGTCCTTCCTCGGGCATGAGTGTGTGTGTTTGTGCTTAGGATAATTTAGGTTAAGTAGTCTGTAAGCTTAGGGACTGATAACCTTAGCAGTTAAGTCCCATAAGATTTCACACACATTTTTTCTTACTCTAAGTAAACAAACTTGTAACGCCTGCCGGCCGGTGTGGCCGTGCGGTTCTAAGCGCGTCAGTTTGGAACCGCGTGACCGCTACGGTCGCTGGTTCGAATCCTGCCTCGGGCATGGATGTGTGTGATGTCCTTAGGTTAGTTAGGTTTAAGTAGTTCTAAGTTCTAGGGGACTGATGACCTCAGTAGTTAAGTCCCATAGTGCTCAGAGCCATTTGAACCAGTTTGCAACGCCTAATTCGTCTCTAAATCCAATAATGCTTCCTGAAAAGAGTTTATAAGTGATGAGCAATAATAGATAATAAAGTAATGAGCCATAAATATCTAGTACCTAGTTAGTGGAGCTATAAACACTTTGTTTACGATATGGTCTCTTAATCAGTGTATATTCAACTGCCTTCTGCTTTGAGGCTTATGATGCAAACTAATGAAGACCCTAGTGGGAATGCAGAAATTACAACAAAGGAGTTACAACTTCACTTATTAGGACATTTGGTGTTGCAGCCTATTATTGTCGCAAGTTTGTTAATGTCGTTAGAATGTTACCCACTGGAGAGTTATTTTGTATGCTCGCTGATGGTATCATCTGCCCGTTCACCTCAAGTGATTTAGTGTAACTTGAATTAAGCTACTGAGACCAGGACTAGAACACTGCAACTCTCAAATAGCAGCTGGTCCGTCTTCCACATAAAATTCGTAACAAGAGAAACGAATATAAGTGCGTTATGACTACCGAATATCGCACTTCGTTACAATTAGCGACCATGCGCGAGGTGGCGGCTCCAGGAATGTAACTTAGTCTTTGTCTTTAGTGTGATCAAGGATTCGTATGACAGTAAGATTCGTATGCTTCAAGAAATCATGTGAGCTGGTAAAAAGAACACTGATTTCCCGCTAACACGAATATTTTTTCCTGTGCTTGTTATTTTGTGATTCTTTAACTGCCTGTAGTTGTAGACAGACACATTGTGCCAGAAATGCAGATAATGCTACTGAAAAAGGAACAGCACCTGGCACGTCCCTTAATATCGTATGATTCTTCGGGTTTAATCGTTCACTGCTTTTTATTCGTGCGAGGATTCGCAGTTGTTAGTAATGACCATTTTGTGATAAATGAAAGTTTGTGACAGGCCAGAACTCAGACCCAGATATGTTACTTCTTGCAAGCTGTCGTATTTTCTTGTGATCACATCGTACCGACTCAGATTTTTACTGTCACTAATCTGTCCTTAAATTACTTTCGGACACCACAAAAAGAGGGTCTTCCGCGGGGTACGTACCACTGGCGCAAATATTTGCATGAGGATCGTGACTTACGCTACCATACGGATATGTACCAACCGACTTCAATACGATGAAATGAGACTGAAATGTCTGTGTGTAATATCGGCCCCAGAATTGATTCGAGGAAGCTTGATAAGACTAATTACATGATAGGGAGGCCACTGGCCGAACTATTTTCTCATATAAGATAGCAAGTTTTCATTGTATTGGGATTATGTAAGGAGACCAATGTTGTGTGTAACACTTACCAATCATTTCAGTTTTACACATAGATTCCATAACGAATAGCAGCAAACAGTTATTTTACAGGCGAGTTATTAATTACTACATATCTCTGTTCACTAAATTTAGTGACCGAAAGAGTCGGGGAAACAAATCGACGGATAATGAATAAAATATTAAATATTGTGATTCAAGTTGGTTTAGATTTGAGACAGATTTTTCCTTATTGATTTTTGCTCATCCATACTGGGACGGATCGTTGTGCTAGACTATTCGCAAGAGAGGGAGAGGAAAATCATCCACGGGGCCGATATTGCCAGTTGACACATCGCCTGGTCACTCAATACGGAGAGAACTGGTCAGCACTGCCTTCGTACCTCATTCTGATAAAGACGTATTAGACGCTGTCAGACGACGCCTGGCTATTCTTGTTCCCCCTCCACAATACTACACGAGATGCAAGGTGCTCTCTGAATACAATGGAGGAAGATAGAAATCGAGATGGTTCGTACCCATCTAAGCAGGATGCAGCGTCATTGTCGAGACTGAAGCGTTGTTCGAAGTGATTATACTCCATATTTGAGCTTGATTCACATCTTTGTTATTCCTCTGTTATCGATCTCTTACGCGATCAGCATCATAAAATATCAATTTCCTCGAAAAACGTTATGCAACTTCGTTTCATCAATACATTGTAAACTCTTATGGTCTTTTTCTTTTCATCCCTCTTCAACATTTTCCCTTTCAAAGGATGTGAACCCATTCGGGTATTCCGGTTGTTTCAATCCCTTTCTGTTCAGAAGCTTTCCAGTACTCGTTTTAATCATTGTCTTGCGCTTGCAAATAACGTTCGACATTCTCTTATTTCGCATTCTGTTTACACGCTCCTTCACTAACACTACGTTAAACTTTATTTTTTTGTTTATGGTAAAGATAGTACGCTCCACTATGATTTCTATCATGTTCCGATTGCTTCAAGGCAATATACAGTATGTCAGCTGCCACCATTCAGCTTTAGATCCTTCTGATCATTATCTAAATTCCCAAGCCACTATGAAGTACTAGAGCAGACAAAACTTGGTAAAGTTCATATCTTCAGCTACCTTGAAAACTAACTTGTTATTCAACACATAGCTTGGAGTCTCTTTTTCTTTTATTTGCTCATACCTGTCGCGATACAAACTGATATCACTAAACAACTAGAATGGGTTAATATATGCTAATTATTACAAAAATCAATATCAAACCTATAACTGTCTGACGTACTACTTACTTTAATATTACCAGTTTTGCTACACGAGGTCAACAAGACACTCCCATCAAAATGACAGATTCTTTGCAAATTACTCTCTTTACTATGTTTTTGAGAAAATTGTCTTTCAGTAATCATGGGCTGAATAAATAAATAATTGTATCCCTCAGTACCCGTGCCTGCCGTTGGTACTCTAATAGAAATACTGAAGGGCAGCCTGATGACACGTTATCTTCTCGGACGATTCGTTATTGCAAGCTGTTACGCCATTTTTCTGATGTATTCGTGAGAACAGTGCCAGACATTACGATGTATCCGATGATTAACTGAGAGAAATTTCACTAATCAGTTATACACTGCAAGTCGCGTCAACTATGAGCGATCTATTTTCTTCGTCACTTTCCGTGTTTGATTTTTCTGCAGATAATGCTCATCATTAACCTCGTTTTTTTGGTGACATGTTACTTATTGCACTACCATCTTTACTGAAATCGATCTTTACTCAAAAATCGTGCTCTCACTCCAGAGTAACGCATCTGCCTGATACACATAATAGAACCGATATCATTCTTTAAACACGTATCCGTATTCGTTTAGTCAAATAGTGGGATATCTACTTATATACACATAAATAAAAGGAAATCTGGTCAGACAGTTGATATACAAAATCACAAAGAACATCACAAACAAATGTGGTACAGAGAAAAGTAATTGACTTATTGCACATTTATTTTTGTTTTAGACTCGGGTACGTAATATAAGAACATGACATGTCGCGAACGCTCTGTCCAGTGAGCTAATGCAGTAGGAGACGATCTTTGTGAGACCTTTACCCCTGAAAAAGATAAAATCAGTCGAAGACTCCATTAAGGTGTAGCATCTTAATTAATCATTTGTATTATTTCCACTGGTTTTCTTTCTTATTCACTCCTTAGATGTATATCTTCATTCCTCGTTCTATCAGTCCATGCAACCTTAAACGTTTTTGTTCAAAAAAGCATTTGAAAGCTGTCCACGTAGTTTTCCTCTTTCTTTTTCACTTTCCATGATTTGCTGCCATATAATAGTGCACTCCAGACTTAACACTCGGCGAATATTTCTTTAGTTCTTTCGGAATTCCTTTGCTGCTAACACTAACAAGTTTTTCACCAGAACGAAATTTTCACTCTGCAACGTAGTGCGTGACCTTCCTGGCAGATTAAAACTGTGCGCCGGACAGAGATTCTGACTCGGGCTCTTTGCCTTTGGCTATACCGACATATTTTTGGTTGATCTCATTTTGTTCCATATTGTTCGTTGAATTTGTTCGGATCTGACGTCCGATGACACCCATTCAGGTTCTTCCTTGATCCGTTCATTCAGTTTTTTTATTACAGGGGGTAGCTCACCCTCTGACCGAACACGCTGAGCTACCGTGCTGGCGACCGACTGAGCTACCTAAGCACGACTGACGACCCATCCCTACAGCTTTACTTCTGCCACTATCTCGTCTCCTACCTTCCAAACTTCACAGAAGCTCTCCTGCGAACCATGCGGAACTAGAACTCCTAGAAGAAAGGATATTCCGGAGACATGGCTTAGCCAAAGTTCCCGAGTTCGAGTCTCGGTCCGGCACACAGTTTTAATCCGTCAGGAAGTTTCAATCTTTCACCACTTAAATATCTCTTTTATTTATAGATCCTTCCTCTTTCTTATGCACAGCTTCCATTGTGTGTCACCAAACGTTCCAACTATATGTTCAAAGGCATTTCCCTCTAATGATCTACTGATCGTTTCACGGAACTTCCGTGTTTTGCGAACATAACCACCGACATTTTTATTGTTTTTATCCTTTGTTTTCCTACTATTATGCCTCTTCCTTTTTCTAATAATCTGTCTATTAATTTCTCAGTATAGGTATTGTAAAACGCTGGTGACAAAAAACATCCTCATCTAACACTTCTTCAAATATTCCTCTTAGCAGTTTCTTTATTGTCAGTCCTTGCTATAGCTTTTTGTGTTGTGTACAGTCCCGTTTTAAGTCTTCTGTTTTTCCAGTCTATGTTAATATCGTTGAAAGTCTTCAGGAGAGAACACCAATCAACTCCGGCAAGCATCCTTTCGCGGTCAACAAAAGCGATGTATATAATTTTGTAAAAAAAATCGATATTACGTTTATGGAGAAAAGTGATTGACAAATGTTGCATTTTTGTTTGTTTTACGCTCAGTCACGTAATATGAGAACATGACATGTCGTGAGCGTTCTGTCCACCAAGCTTCGCTTATGAAGCGTAGAATCTGAAGATTGCCCGTATAGGACCGAAACAGATCTTGTCTGTTATCATATATGCTGCTTTTTTTTTACGAAGGTAGTCGTCTTCCGCTTTTTAAGTTCCTATGTTTCCAATTGTGTTCCTAAAAGCCTCTTGAATTCAGTGCATACTTAACATCTTTCATCCATCTTCTCAGTGGTCTTCCAGGTTTTCTTCGCTCAACTGGAGTCCATTCATTGGTTCTTTTTGGCTGTAGTTATGATTGGAAGTGGTCATATGAAGTTAATATTCAACTATCTATGGCATCGAGGATATTCTTTTTCTTCTATAATTTACTATATTCTGTCATTTCTGATGTGTTATAATCTGGAGATGTGACAACTTCTTCTCTAAACATCAATTTCATGGAACATCAATTTAGTTTTCTCCTTTTTGGTTACCTCTCATATTTCAGCGCCATATGTGGTGATACTTTCCACGATTGACTTGTGCAGCAAGACCTTTCTTCGCGTTGTAAATTTTTACTCTACAGCAAGGAGTCAAGGCATTTTTATTTTAGCGTACACCTACATCCAAATCTTCTCTGTCATATTCACACACTCCAATCTGTTCTGTCTTTTTTTGTATTTATTGTCAGGCCTCATTCTGAGTATTCTTCGTGCAGTTTCCTGAACTTTTAACAGAGCCGTCTTTGTCTCCCGCTTTTAGGACCTGGTCATCTGTGTAGAACAAAGTAAGCAGAGTTTCTTGTTCTACAGGGATTTCCAACTCAGGACACTTTCTCTTCCAGTTTCGAAAAACATCTTCGAAGTACAGTTTAAGTAAATACATGAAATATATTCGTAATTGGGAATATAAACAAGCATAAGCTGTATAATAGAATGGAGAAAATGAAAACTTGTATTGGACCGGGACTCGAACCCGGAGTTCCCGCTTATCGTGAGCAGTTGCGAATACATTTGTTGCATACATGTCCGAAGGAACATTGCATCGTAATTTCGAAGAACACTGGCACTGAAATATAGGACTTTAAATAAAGTCGCTGCTAATGAGCACTCTTGTCTTAGACCCTTATTTACGAATAATCTTAATTTTGTTACCTACTTCGAAAATACTGTAGCACCCCCCGTATAAGCTTCTTACTTCCTGGAGATACCTATTACCTATGCCAAAATTTTGCATTACCATCCACAAATAACTTACAGAGGAGTGGTCCAAACTGGCATGTCGAAATCTACACTGAAATTTTTCACACAGGGAGAATACACCAAAAGAAATGTACTGTCGAAATTTTTGCTGCTAAAGTGCACTGTAAATATTTTTTTAAAATGTTGAAGTTAATCATCTTTGTTACACGAAGAACAGCTTATAACGGCGGTTTGCACAGTCCTTCCAGTCTAGCTCGCAAATCGGCGAAGCAGACGCAGCCGTGACATGAAGACGTAGCGTCGTGCACACACACGAATTTTAATTCCTTAAGTCATACCAAAAATGCCTAAAATCAATAATTTTTTGAACACTTTGCAGTTCATCTCGACAACTGAATCGTTGCTGACGTAACTGTTACACAGGTGACTAATTAAGGAGAGAAAATCAAGGTAGTGCATGATACTACTTTGTAGATGACTTTCATAAATCGAGACTTTAATCTGTTGGGGTTAAATACTTTATAACAATTCCTGTACCAAAACTCTTATGATAATTTTTGAATAATATATATTGTGCTAACAATGAATCAGTTCCCTGTTTATCCACGACAGTCGTCACAAGCATGCGAAGTGTCTATTGGATGTTGAAGACAAACATTTTTCTTACACCAGGTGCACCTGATAAAAGAAAAATCGATGCATTCAGGTACTTCACAGTAATGATTAGTTTTGTTTAGAGAGAACTAGAATGCAATAAGAAATGGCTGTGGCCGTTGTTCTGCATATTGAGCAACATATCAGCCATATTGATCAAATTCGTAAAATATGCTGATGCAACCTGACAGTGCGGAAATGACTGAAGTTTAACAATACTGTTAAACTTGAAATGGCAAGGAGCCAGTGGAAATTGTATTACCTGACAGTTTTCTGAAAAATTCTTTAGATTGTTAAAAAAGATTTTATTGTATGATTGCATCATACTTTTAGTTCCGTATGGAATCCGAATTATATTAAGAGGCTTTTCGTCGACCTCCTACAGGAAGAGGTGTAGTTATGTTCAGGCCAAGAGTCCTTTTTCAGCAAATGGTAAGAAGGCGTTTCGGGTGTAACACCTAAAGCCGGCCGGAGTGGCCGTGCGGTTCTAGACGCTACGGTCTGGAAACGCGCGACCGCTACGGTCGCAGGTTCGAATCCTGCCTCGGGCATGGATGTGTGTGATGTCCTTAGGTTAGTTAGGTTTAAGTAGTTCTAAGTTCTAGGGGACTGATGACCTCAGAAGTTCAGTCCCATAGTGCTCAGAGCCATTTGAACCATTTTTTGTAACACTGAAAATCTTTCTCCCTGATGTTTCCAGATTTTTCTACGTCGATTACAAGATTTTCGCGAGTAAACAGTCCTTTTTCTAATTTTCGGTTCTACTTTGCTTTAGTGTTTCTGGAGGCAGACACAAACCTGTGCCACTGATACGTATGACTGGCAGTGTTCTATGCGAATGTGTCACGGCATTCATCGACTGCAGAAGCGACACTGCCTTTTTTCTCTCGAAGTAATTAAGTCCAGCTTGCACGAAACCTGATTAATTGGCTTTGTACGCAACATTTATGGAATAACAACAAGCTTCATCTTCACGTCAGCTACAAATTCTTCTATAGTATTACCTATTACTGACATCTCCTCTACGTGTTTACTAGAGGTAAACATCGTAATTTCGTGACTTCCTTTTCCGTATAATTTCTCATTCTGTACAACCAAGCTGAAAAAGCAAGAAATCAGTAATGTGCATCTCACTTGTGACTCAAAGCACCCAGTCTTGTAGATCCCCCTCGGTAACGTGCACTGACTCTCACGAGCAGTTCTAAATCTTTGGAATAGTTCTTCTTTCATACTTTTTCGAGTTTCATTATGGTGTATATTTCGTTCTTCGTGTAGATCTTTCTTGCATTTATACAGTTCAGGTTTACTTTTTACGAAACAATCAGGCTTTGCACACTTCTTACGTATAAACATTTTTTCCCTTCTTCGTTCAACTAAAATAATTATAGCCCTCGTTTCTCAATGAAAGCTATTACTGCACATTTTTTTCTGAGGGCTTGGAAGTTACTATATTTTTGTTCTGGATTTTAATTGGGACAACAATCATCGTTCGAACCACAGTTCGCTGAATGGACTAAGTTGTTTCCTGTTTACTCTAATGTCTGCACAATTTGTAACGAAATGTCGGCATCATTCGAATGAATGTCCAAAATATTAACTGATACATAAAACATGAGTATATCTTCAGGAGAAATAGGTGATTTCGATTGCGTACCACAGTCTTCACATTTCATCTTTGCAAAGTCGAAAACATCAAATGGATTCCACATTACTGTGAAACTATGGAACCTGCACAAAGACAGATGATATTAGCAAGCGAATACGAAGAAATTACAAAGGAAATTTATTCAGTTTTATCTCCATTGTTAACACCTGGCGAGACGGCAAAGGCAACTGTTAATTATTACGGATATTAAATGAGTTGCAAATTCGAGCGAATAATAATTGTGAACGATTCTGCCAGAAAAACTATCAACGGAAACAGAAATTTGCTTTACAAATTACATCGCGTTGTGCCGTGCTGCAGTGCCGTGAACCAAGGGTACGTGCGCGCCACGTTGCGCATGTCCTGTCTTCTACAGCTATGGCAGGATATACATTTCTCCAGCCGCCTGGCGGAGGAGAATTTCGAAAATTTCAAAATTCATTTATTTAAAATAAACTTGAAGTGTTTCTTGTTGTTTTGGTCTTCAGTCCGAAGACTGGTTTATTGCAGCTCTCCACGCTACTCTATACTGTGCAAACCTCTTCATCTCCGAATAACTATTGCAACATTCATCCTTCTGAATCTGCTTACTGTATTCATCGCTTGGTCTGCCCCTACGATTCTTACCCTCAACACTTCCCTCCCGTACTAAACTGGCGATCTCTAGCAACCCGCCGGCCGCGGTGGTCTAGTGGTTCTAGGCGCGCTGTCCGGAACCGCGGGACTGCTACGGTCGCAGGTTCGAATCCTGCCTCGGGCATGGATGTGTGTGATGTCTTTAGGTTAGTTAGGTTTAAGTAGTTATACGTTCTAGGGGACTGATGACCACAGAAGTTAAGCCCCATAGTGCTCAGAGTCATTTGAACCATCTCTAGCAACCGATCCCTTCTTCTAGTCAGGTTGCGCAAATTTCTTTTCTTCCTAGTTCTGTCCAGTCTCTTCTCTTCCTGTCCAAACTGTTTACCGACCATGTTTCACTACCATACATGATTACACTTCATACAAATACTTCCAGCAAAGAGTTCCCGACACTTAAATCTATATTTTCTGTTAACAAATTTCACTTCTTTAAAAATACTTTCCTTTCCATTGCCCGCCTACATTTCACATCCTCTCTATTTCGATCATTATCAGTTATTTTGCTGTTCAAATAGCAAAAGTCATACACTATTCGTTTCCTAACCTGATTTCCTCGGTAAAACCTGATTTAATTCGTTTACACTCGATTATCCTTCTTTTGCTTTAAGAGAATATTCCAGTCAACGTTGTCAAAAGCTTTCTCTGAGTCTAAAAAAGCTATAAACATGTTGTTGTTGTTGTTGTTGTGGCCTTCAGTCCTGAGACTGGTTTGATGTAGCTCTCCATGCTAATCTATCCTGTGCAAGCTCCTTCAGCTCCCAGTACCTACTGCAGCCTACATCCTTCTGAATTTGCTTAGTGTATTCATCTCTTGGTCTCCCTCTACGCTTTTTACCCTCCACGCTGCCCTCCAACACTAAATTGGTGATCCCTCGATGTCTCAGAACATGTCCTACCAATCGATCCCTTCTTCTAGTCAAGTTGTGCCACAAACTCCTCTTCTCCCCAATCCTATTCAATACCTCTTCATTAGTTACATGATCTACCAACCAAATCTTCAACATTCTTCCGTAGCACCACATTTCGAAAGCTTCTATTCTCTTCCTGTCCAAACTATTTATTGTCCATGTTTCACTTCCATACATGGCTACACTCCATACAAATACTTTCAGAAACGACTTCCTGACACTTAAATATATACTCGATGTTAACAAATTTCTCTTCTTCAGAAATGCTTTCCTTGCCATTGCCAGTCTACATTTTATATCCTCTCTCCTTCGACCATCATCAGTTATTTTGCTCCCCAAGTAGCGAAACTCCTTTACTACTTTAAGTGTCTCATTTCCTAATCTAATTCCCTCAGCATCACCCGACTTAATTCGACTACATTCCATTATCCTCGTTTTGCTTTTGTTGATGTTCATCTTATATCCTCCTTTCAAGACACTGTCCATTCCATTCAACTGCTCTTCTAAGTCCTTTGCTGTCTCTGACAGAATTACAATGTCATCGGCGAACCTTAAAGTTTTTATTTCTTCTCCCTGGATTTTAATACCTACTCCGAATATTTGTTTTGTTTCCTTTATTGCTTGCTCAATATACAGATTGAATAACATCGGGGAGAGGCTACAACCCTGTCTCACTCCCTTCCCAACAACTGCTTCCCTTTCATGCCCCTCGACTCTTATAACTGCCATCTGCTTTCTGTACAAATTGTAAATAACCTTTCGCTCCCTGTATTTTACCCCTGCCACCTTCAGAATTTTAAAGAGAGTATTCCAGTCAACATTGTCAAAAGCTTTCTCTAAGTCTACAATTGCTAGATACGTAGGTTTGCCTTTTCTTAATCTTTCTTCTAACATAAGTCGTAATGTCAGTATTGCCTCACGTGTTCCAACATTTCTACGGAATCCAAACTGATACTCCCCGAGGTCGGCTTCTACCATTTTTTCCATTCGTCTGCAAATAATTCGCGTTAGTATTTTGAAGCTGTGACTTATTAAACTGATAGTTCGGTAATTTTCACATCTGTCAACACCTGCTTTCTTTGGGATTGGAATTAATATATTCTTCTTGAAGTGTGAGGGTATTTCGCCTGTCTCGTACATCTTTCTCACCAGATGTTAGAGTTTTGTCAGGACTGGATCTCCCAAGGCCGCCAGTAGTTCTAATGGAATGTTTCGACTCAGGTCTTTCAGTGTTCTATCAAACTCTTCACGCAGTATCGTGTCTTCCATTTCATCTTCTTCTACATCCTCTTCCATTTCCATAATATTGTCCTCAAGTACATCGCCCTTGTATAGACCCTCTATATACTCCTTCCATCGCGACTGCTACGGTCGCAGGGTCGAATCCTGCCTCGGGCATGGATGTGTGTGATGTCCTTAGGTTAGTTAGGTTTAAGTAGTTCTAAGTACTAGGGGACTTATGACCACAGATGTTGAGTCCCATAGTGCTCAGAGCCATTTTTGAACCCCTTCCATCTTTCTGCTTTCTCCTCATTGCTTAGAACTGGGTTTCCATCTGAGCTCTTGATATTCATACAAGTGGCTCTGTTTTCTCCAAAGGTCTCTTTAATTTTCCTGTAGGCTGTATCTATTTTACCCCTAGTGAGATAAGCCTCTACATCCTTACATTTGTCCTCTAGCCATGCCTGCTTAGCCATTTTCTACTTCCTGTCGATCTCATTTTTGAGACGTTTGTATTCCTTTTTGCCTGCTTCATTTACTGCAATTTTATATTTTCTCATTTCATCAATTAAATTCAATATTTCTTCTGTTACCCAAGGATTTCTACTAGCCCTCGTCTTTTTACCTACTTGATCCTCTGCTGCCTTCACTATTTCATCCCTCAGAGCTACCCATTCGTCTTCTACTGTATTTCTTGAAACCCTGTACAACTTCTGGTTTAGTCAGTTTATCCAGGTCCCATCTCCTTAAATTCCCACCTTTTTGCAATTTCTTAAGTTTTAATCTACAGTTCATAACCAATAGATTGTGGTCAGAGTCCACATCTGCCCCTGGAAATGTCCTACAATTTAAAACCTGGTTCCTAAATCTCTGTCTTACCATTATATAATCTATCTGATACCTTTTTGTATCTCCAGGATTCTTCCATGTATACAACCTTCTTTTATGATTCTCGAACCAAGTGTTAGCTATGATTAAGTTATGCCCTGTGCAAAATTCTAAAAGACGGCTTCCTCTTTCATTTCTTAGCTCCAATCCATATTCACCTACTATGTTTCCTTCTCTCCCTTTTCCTACTGTCGAGTTCCAGTCACCCATGATTATTAAATTTTCGTGTCCCTTCACTACCTGAATAATTTCTTTTATCTCACCATACATTTCTTCAATTTCTTCGTCATCTGCAGACCTAGTTGGCATATAAACTTGTACTACTGTAGTAGGCATGGGCTTCGTGTCTATCTTGGCCACTATAATACGTTCACCATGCTGTTTGTAGTAGTTTACCCGCACTCCAATTTTTTTATTCATTATTAAACCTACTCCTGCATTACCCCTATTTGATTTTGCATTTGTAACCCTGTATTCACCTGACCAGAAGTCTTGTTCCTCCTGCCACCGAACTTCACTAATTCCCACTATATTTAACTTTAACCTATGCATTTCACTTTTTAAATTTTCTAACCTACCTGCCCGATTAAGGGATCTGACATTCCACGCTCCGATCCGTAGAATGCCAGTTTTCTTTCTCCTGATAACGACGTCCTCCTGAGTAATCCCCGCCCGGAGACCTGAATGGGGGACTATTTTACCTCCGGAATATTTTACCCAAGAGGACGCCATCATCATTTAACCATACAGTAAAGCTGCATGCCCTCGGGAAAAATTACGGCTGTAAGTTTCCCCTTGCTTTCAGCCGTTCGCAGTACCACAACAGCAAACATATAAACCTATAAACATAGGTAATGCAATAAATGTCGGTAATAGTTACACCTGTCAGCATCTGCTTTCTTTGGAATTGGAAGTATTACACTCTTCTTGAAGTCGGGGGGTATTTCACCTGTCTCATACATTTTGCACGCCGGATGGAAGAGTTTAGTCATGGCTGGCTCTCCAAAGTCTGACAGTAGTTCTGACGGCTTGTCGTCTACTCCCGAGACCTTATTTCTACTTACGTCGTTCAGTGCTCCCTCAGATTCTTCTCACAGTATCGTATCTCCCAGGTCATCTTAATCTACGTCCTTTTCCATTTCTGTAACACTGCCCTCAAGTACATCTTCATTGTATAGGTCCTCTATATACTCCTTGCACCTTTCAGCTATTCTTCTTTGCTTAGTACTGGTTTTCCTTCTGAGCTACTGGTAGTCATACAGTTACTTCTATTTTGAGAAAGAAAACTGGCGTTCTACGGATCGGAGCGTGGAATGTCAGATCCCTTAATCGGGCAGGTAGTTTAGAAAATTTAAAAAGTGAAATGGATAGGTTAAAGTTAGATATAAAGGGAATTAGTGAAGTTCGGTGGCAGGAGGAACAAGACTTTTGGTCAGGTGATTACAGGGTTATAAATACAAAATCAAATAGGGGTAATGCAGGAGTAGGTTTAATAATGAATAAAAAAATAGGAGTGCGGGTTAGCTACTACAAACAGCATAGTGAACGCATTATTGTGGCCAAGATAGACACAAAGCCCATGCCTACTACAGTAGTACAAGTTTATATGCCAACTAGCTCGGCAGATGATGAAGAAATTGATGAAATGTATGACGAGATAAAAGAAATTATTCAGGTAGAGAAGGGACATGAAAATTTAATAGTCATGGGTGACTGAAATTCGTCAGTAGGAAAAGGGAGAGAAGGAAACATAGTAGGTGAATATGGATTGGAGCTAAGAAATGAAAGAGGAAGCCGCCTTGTAGAATTTTGCACAGGGCATAACTTAATCATAGCTAACACTTGGTTCAAGACTCATAAAAGAAGGTTGTATACCTGGAAGAATCCTGGAGATACAAAAAGGTATCAGATACATTATATAATGGTAAGACAGAGATTTAGGAACCAAGTTTTAAATTGTAAGACATTTCCAGGGGCAGATGTGGATTCTGACCACAATCTATTGGTTATGAACTGCAGATTGAAACTGAAGAAACTGCAAAAAGGTGGGAATTTAAGGAGATGGGACCTGGATAAACTGAAAGAACCAGAGGTTGTCGAGGGTTTCAGAGAGAGCATAAGGGAACAATTGACAGGAATGGGGGAAAGAAATACAGTAGAAGAAGAATGGGTAGCTCTGAGGGGTGAAGTAGTGAAGGCAGCAGACGATCAAGTAGGTAAAAAGACGAGGGCTAATAGAAATCCTTGGGCAACAGAAGAAATATTGAATTTAATTGATGAAAGGAGAAAATATAAAAATGCAGTAAATGAAGCAGGCAAAAAGGAATACAAACGTCTCAGAAATGAGATCGACAGGAAGTGCAAAATGGCTAAGCAGGGATGGCTAGAGGACAAATGTAAGGATGTAGAGGCTTGTCTCACTAGGGGTAAGATAGATACTGCCTACAGGAAAATTAAAGAGACCTTTGGAGAGAAGAGAACCACTTGTATGAACATCAAGAGCTCAGATGGCAACCCAGTTCTAAGCAAAGAAGGGAAGGCAGAAAGATGGAAGGAGTATATAGAGGGTTTATGCAAGGGCGATGTACTTGAGGGCAATATTATGGAAATGGAAGAGGATGTAGATGAAGACGAAATGGGAGATAAGATACTGCGTGAAGAGTTTGACAGAACACTGAAAGACCTGAGTCAAAACAAGGCCCCGGGAGTAGACAACATTCCATTAGAACTACTGATGGCCTTGGGAGAGCCAGTCATGACAAAACTCTACCATCTGGTGAGAAAGATGTATGAGACAGGTGAAATACCCTCAGACTTCAAAAAGAATATAATGATTCCGATCCCAAAGAAAGCAGGTGTTGACAGATGTGAAAATTACCGAACTATCAGTTTAATAAGTCACAGCTGCAAAATACTAACGCGAATTCTTTACAGACGAATGGAAAAACTGGTTGAAGCGGACCTCGGGGAAGATCAGTTTGGATTCCGTAGAAATGTTGGAACACGGGAGGCAATACTAACCTTACGACTTATCTTAGAAGAAAGATTAAGAAAAGGCAAACCTACGTTTCTAGCATTTGTAGACTTAGAGAAAGCTTTTGACAATGTTAACTGGAATACTCTTTTTCAAAAGTCTGAAGATGGCAGGGTAAAATACAGGGAGCGAAAGGCTATTTACAATTTGTACAGGAACCAGATGGCAGTTATAAGAGTCGAGGGGCATGAAAGGGAAGCAGTGGTTGGGAAAGGAGTGAGACAGGGTTGTTGCCTCTCCCCGATGTTATTCAATTTGTATATTGAGCAAGCAGTAAAGGAAACTAAAGAAAAATTCGGATTAGGTATTAAAATCCATGGAGAAGAGATAAAAACTTTGAGGTTCGCCGATGACATTGTAATTCTGTCAGAGACAGCAAAGGAGGATATAAGATGAACATCAACAAAAGCAAAACGAGGATAATGGAATGTAGTCAAATTAAATCGGGTGATGCTGAGGTAATTAGATTAGGAAACGAGACACTTAAAGTAGTAAAGGAGTTTTGCTATTTAGGGAGTAAAATAAGTGATGATGGTCGAAGTAGAGAGGATATAAAATGTAGACTGGCAATGGCAAGGAAATCGTTTCTGAAGAAGAGAAATTTGTTAACATCGAGTATAGATTTAAGTGTCAGGAAGTCGTTTGTGAAAGTATTTGTATGGAGTGTAGCCATGTATGGAAGTGAAACATGGACGATAAATAGTTTAGACAAGAAGAGAATAGAAGCTTTCGAAATGTGGTGCTACAGAAGAATGCTGAAGATAAGGTGGGTAGATCACGTAACTAATGAGGAGCTATTGAATAGGATTGGGGAGAAGAGGAGTTTGTGGCACAACTTGACTAGACGAAGGGATCGGTTGGTAGGACATGTTTTGAGGCATCAAGGGATCACAAATTTAGCATTGGAGGGCAGCGTGGAGGGTAAAAATCGTAGAGGGAGACCAAGAGATGAATACACCAAGCAGATTCAGAAGGATGTAGGTTGCAGTAGGTACTGGGAGATGAAGAAGCTTGCACAGGATAGAGTAGCATGGAGAGTTGCATCAAACCAGGCTCAGGACTGAAGACCACAACAACAACACTTCCCTTTTCTCCAAAGGTATCTTTAATTTTCCTGTAAGCGGTATCTATCTTTCCCCTAGTGACATATGATTCTAAATCCTTATATTTATATTCTAGCTATCCCTGCTTAGGTATTTGGCACCATCTGTCATTCTCATTTTTTAGACGTTCGTATTCCCATTTCGCCTGATTAATTTACTGTATTTTTATATTCTCTCCTTCCATCAGCTGATTTACATATGTCTTTTGTTATTCAAGGATTTCTACTAGCCTTCACTATTTCATCCCTCAAAAGCTACCCATTCGTCTTTTACTGTATTCGTTTTCCTGTTCCAGTCTATCGTTGCCTTACACATCCTGCGTTACTCTCATCAACCTCTGGTTCTTTCAAATTATCCAGGGTCCATCTCCTTAATTTTCTATCTTTTGCAATTTCTTCAGTTTTAATCTACAGTTCATCACCTATAAATTGTGGGCAGGGTCCACATCTTCCCCCGGAAATATCTAACAATTTAAAAGCTGGCTCCAAAATCTGTGTCTTAGCATTACATAATCACTCTGAAATCTTCCGGTGTCTCCAGGCTTCTTCCACGTTTACAACCATATATCATGATTCTTAAACAATGTGTCAGCGATAATTAAGTTATGCTGTATAAAAAATTCCACCAGGTGGCTTCTTCTTTCTTCTCTTCCCCCCCCAGTGCACATGCACCTACAGTTTTTCCTTCTCTTCCTCTTCAAATGGCTCTGAGCACTATGGGACTTAACATCTATGGTCATCAGTCCCCTAGAACTTAGAACTACTTAAACCTGACTAACCTAAGGACAGCACACAACACCCAGCCATCACGAGGCAGAGAAAATCCCTGACCCCGCCGGGAATCGAACCCGGGAACCCGGGCGTGGGAAGCGAGAACGCTACCGCACGACCACGAGATGCGGGCTTTCCTCTTCCTATTATAAAATTGCAGTCAGCCATCACTGTTATATGTGGGAACTGGAATTCGATAGTAGGAAAAGGAACAGAAGGAAAAATAGTAGGTGGCTATGAACCGAGGAAAGGAATCAAAGAGGAAGCCGCGGTGTTCTTAGTAGCTACAATTTTAACATTCTTTATTTCGGTGTATCCCTCCTGCATAAAATATTTAAGAGCAGGTTTCGACATCTAGTACTGGACAGTCCCTCTTTTAGTGAGAATGTATCATATGCCTTCTATATCCCAACAAATGTTAAGTGAAATGGCATTCTCCTTTGTAGCCTTTCTAGCTTCTTATCAATCAGGTGTTTAAGAGCGAATACGCTGTCTGTAAATCAGCGTCCTGCTCTACACCTATTTTCTTCGTCCTTTATTTCATCTTCTATTTTATGCTTTACTACTTTACAGTAATATTGGGATATTGTAGATACAACGCTAATTCCTGTATAATTTCCACGATCGCATCGGTTTTCCTTTTTCAAATATGGATGAAATAACTGCTTTTTTCTATTAATTTGGCAGTTCCTCACCATTTAAACATCGATTAAATATTACTTATAGAATTTATATAATTGCTGAGGCGGCTGCCTTTAGGAGTTTCGTTGGTACGTTTCCCAGTGCTGTAGCTTTCGCCTTTTTATTTCTCTGAAATTTACTTACGTTTGCACAGTCAACTAGTGTTTGTTGTTAGGATTGTGTTGAGATAGTAGAATGGTTTTCAGAACCGGTTCTGAATTCTGCCCTATTTTCTGTTAGGTGATTTTTGTAATAAGTTTTCCATTCCTCCATAGAGATGAGACTGCGTCTCTATGTTCCATTCGCACACTTATGATTACCTTTCAAACGTTATTTGCTTTTGTGTTACCTGCTCTTAAGTTGATATCTTGATAGTATCTTGGCAGGTCTCTTCCCTGTACTTATTCTTTGCCTCCCTTACTTTTTTCTGTACGCATCTACTTTTGTCATTACAGTATAATTTACTAATTTCTGGCGTAGATAGTCATTAAAATATATCCTTACGCCCAAATAGAGTATCTTTCCTATATCTTTCAGGCATTATTTTTTTCTCCGAGAGCTTCATATGCAGCTTGATGTATGTCTCTTTTCAGATTTTTTTGTATTTCATTTGCTAATAGTTGCGTTATTCTATCCAATTTCGTAGCTACCCTCATCTGGTTCTAGAACTTAGCTGTGTCACTTCTCCAACTCTCGATATTATACTTCATGTTATTCATTGGAGTTCCATTTTCGGTAGCTGGTCTGTTGCGACGTAATTCTTGTTAGTAGGGAAAAATAAGTTTTCGCTACGACTAAACAATGATCTGAACCACTTTCAGGGCCACGTAGGGCTCTGACGTATGAGATTTTCAGTTCAGCGTTCTGTCTGACAGTAATATCAATGATCGAGTTTAGGTTATTTATGGGTTACACGTATACTTGTGGAAAACACAACGAGCAAATTACCCTTTAGCAACTTTTACTTTCTGTTCACCGCATAAATCAATTATTCTTTCACCATTATTGCTCAAAATATATTTTCCGTCGCGTCTTTCATCTGCTACATGTAATTCGGATCCCGTACTGCCATCACCAATTAGAAACATCTCCTTTCGAATTCCAACCTTTTCCAAAGTGGTCGTCGGGACATAAATAGGAATTGTCTTTCTCGCTGTTACAGCATCGTCCGTTGTATTATATGCTGTTATGATTACCAAATAAAGATTTTAAACACTAAGATATAACGATGTACATATCTCTACTAAAGTATAGCAATATTTTCCCATCTTCCTCAAATATTCATTCAGTAGTATCTCCTATTGCTTTTCCCTTTCTGAATCCAAACTGTTCCCCCCCATGTGTTCCCCAATTATCTTTAAAAATCCTCTTAGTACAAGCTTAAACTAGCATATATAATATGTTGTACGAAACTACAATGTGCAAATCAGCTAAAGCATCACTTTTTCAAAACACCGTATTGTCTCCCATTGCGACGCAGAAGTTTGAAATTTGGCTCAAAGACGCCTATGAGTTTCCTCTGTAATGGTGCCAAAGCGTGACCCCCTGCGATGGCACTCTCGGGGTCGACGACAGTTCACAGTGCGGTGAGCAACAGGACGACTTTCTTGACAGCCTTTGACACTGCTGACTCCTCTGGGGTTTTCAGTCGTTCTCTAAGGACACTGTGGCATTGAATCCCTTTGGAGTGCTGCGAAAAAACAATCTTTGCTCTTGTGTACAAGTTGGAACCACTACGGACCATTCAAAACTATTCGAAGAAATTTGAATATGATGTGAAGCAGCATAGGCTGCAAATGCTTTTTGCGCCCTCCTGCTTTGCACCGTTCTGTGGCGTGATCACGGGGTGAGGAGGTCGGGGTAGACATTGACACATGCATAAATAATACAGCGAAAGGTCCCTCTAAGACCCCCAGTTTGGCACAACACCCTCGGTGACACGTGCCAAGCTTCACTGAAAATTTTAGAAATACACCTGTACAGAGATAATCTGTGAAGTTGTCTCAGACACCAGCAAGCAGTAAACCCCTCGACACTCCTCTGCTTCCAGATACCTGCCTGAAGACGCCTAGGACTAGGTCACAGGCTGTATCTGTGGACGTCATTTTTAAAATTCTCAGTAAAGGTGGGCGGGTTCCACCGAGTTGTTGCCAAACTGGAGGATCGGAGAGTGTCCTTTTGCCGTTTTATTCATCCATGTGGCAATGTCGCATTCTCCCCCACCCCTCCTCCCCTCCCTCCTGATTACGCCACAGGGGCGCTGAAACAGCATATGCATCTTGCTGCTTCGAATCACATTCAAATTTCGTCGGTTGGTTTTGAGCGGTGCCTAGTGGTTCCAACATGTGCATAAAAGGAAAGTTTGGGATTTCCCTGCACTTCAAAGGGGCATAATCACGTTCAGTGGGGATACAGCGCTACAATGTTCTTATAAAAGGTCTGAAACGTCCGGAGGTGTCAGTAGTACCAAACGTTGTCAATAACACCTGTTGCACATCGCACTGCCAACTGTCGTTGACGACCTCGAAATATGTGGGAATCAACGCCCGAGGAAAAGGGTGATTTCACTGCGCCCTGTATGTCAGCCCCTGAGGCATTGTGGTACCGATTCTGAGCTGCGATGTTACTGAAATGTTTTCCTTGGCCACCCATAAGAAAAACTCATGATTTCAACGCTGGGCGTCGCAATTCTTACTTCCATTTCAGAGGCGTCCAAAGAAGGTGTAAAATGAATGTAAGAGAGGTGTGACACGTCCACCTTGGCGTTGCCCAGAATTGTGGTAAAATTTGGTGCCAATGTGACATCATGAACCCATCTTACACGTCACTTGAATTTCTAAGCCCTGGTCTTTTTTTTTTAACACGTGACCACACCTTACTGTTTGAAATGTTGTCCAGCCTGAGGGTGGCCTCTTAGGATACCACGCTTTTGCACCATTAAAGAGCAACGTTGAAGCTAAAATTCAGACTTTACTGCGCACTGAGAGACTAATACAAGATTCCGAAAAAAAGGGAGCCTTTACTTGTGATGAACAGTGCAATTGTGCTATAATATTTACATTATTTGGCATTATGTTTCTTAAGTGAAGGGGCTACAATGGTTTTTAAGTAAATCTTTATGCCAGATCTCACGTCAAATATCCTACTGATAAGGTTGATCAGTCTAGAGAACATTCACTTTTCAAAGGCATTTATTGTTTGAACTGTTGTTTTTTTCATCACTCTTTGCTTTCTTCTTCCTAGATTCTGAACGACCTACTTCACCTACAGTCTCTGTATCTTTGGTCCATAATGGATTTCGCTACATTCTAATTCAAGCTGTAATCTTAGTCATCATTGTCCTTCACAAAATTTTACAACTTACTCCTCCAGTTCCTGTGTATTACCTTCTGCGCATGCTAGCATAGTTTCGTTATTTCTCAGTATACTCTATTTGTTGTCTTTTCATGTGTCTTTTTTGGTTAGGTTCTCAACAGTTCAATACATTTCTTGTAATTTGTACTGCTTCTCCAGTTATTTTAGCTGCTCGCGCTGATTTTTCGTCCATCCCTCTCTAGCCTGATAAGTTTACCTTTCAAGTCCATTAGTCGGCTTTCTTCACTGTTTATTTTGCTAGTATGGCAGATGAACATGGAGACTTCAAAGAAATGTTCAGAAGAGGAGAGGGATAGACAATAGGTGTTACATTAATATACAAGAGAAATCTGGATAAAAACAATAAGACAGTTACGATACTGAATGAGATGGTAACAATGAAGGTGCTGAAAGATCTTGTGGATATTTTATCATTTTAATTTATACCCACATGTAAATTTCGATGTTGTTCTGGTTATTTCTTTCCTTTTCTCCCTGTGATAGTTTCCTTCCGATCCTCTGTTTACGCCTGAAGTGTAATGTCCATAAGCCGCTAAATTTTAGTGTCTTGAAGATTTATTTACTGTACATCATTACTAAGTTGTGAACGAGTCAGTATCTACATTGATCTACAGTCCACATTCCTAGATGGATTCTGATTCCCTTACTCATCCTGCTGTGCAACAATCCCGAAGTCTTACCATCTCAAACATTATGTATTAAGGCACTACAGATCACAATAATTTCTTAAGCAAGGATGTGGTCAGAAAGGTATACTCGTAATTTAGGCGGTTTCCCGTTAAATTACATTTACTGTTAACAGTTTGTTGAGGACTGCTCTTCACAGAAATGGGCTATACTTAAAACAATATGAAGAGGTAGTATCAGGAAATGCAGTGCGGGATCGTGATACCATCTGAATAGTATTTGTAATTAATGACAATGACAAATAATTCTGTGAAATATTCATCTTCGAAGTTTCTAAGATTGTTACTCAAACGAAACTATGTTATAGATGAATAGGTGAACTGCTGTGTTGTCGTGACTCTTGTAGCGGAACTAAATTTAGTATCCCTCTAAATCACCACTTGGTTAAGAGTTCACAATGAGTCAATTGTGCATCGTATACTTCACTACTCGGACAGATTATAATTCGCTCGAGCGAGGCATAAATCTCGGCTGTACGTGGCTGCAATCTATTTGGAGGTACATAAATTCCAGGCATAATTTTTTAAGGGCATTTTGCTTAAGACATTCGATACACACAACATAAATAATTCACTGGATTTTCCAGCGTTCCCTTTTAAAGCATGGCACAAAAAACAGTCAGTTTCTGCAAGCCAGCCGTACCTATTTCTCTGAAATTGTTCGATACCGTTTTGTAGCTTATCTGCTCACTTAATTAAAGTAGATACAAACGTTTCGTAAAGTACGATAAGGAAATTTCAACAAGAAAACGAATGTATATGTGGTACAGAAAATACAGATGGAAATCCAGGGCCTACCACCACTACAAATAGTGCACTTGAAATGTTACTGCACTCTTATCACCACTCGAGAGCATAATCGTCGAGTCTAAAATGGTAGTACTCTTGTTCATGCAGCATATGTTCCTAATGCAATTTAGAAAATGTAACAGCAACATTCCATTTCAAAGGCAAAATCTGGATTCTCAAGTAACTTAAACTGCACCTGAAGAGGAATATTCCACAAGATTTGTTATTTTCATGTCCATACAGCTCTGACTGCATTTATAACTTTCATACACGTATCGAGCTATATCTAGCCTAAAACATGGATACAGTCTGCTTACAGGTCGCCAAAACTTTGATTTACTGCAATGAACATATTATTTAACTTGGCACGATAAGAAAAGTCTGGTAACGTTAGCCTGCACGAAGTTACATGAAAGGCACATTTTGTGTAATCGTCCTACCGTATACTTTGGTCTGAATTATATTACTTCCACTAAGTACAATACACCTACAATTAACATATGAATGAATAATATAAATCGTTCCTTGATTATACACTTCGGGAAATGTTTGACCCTCCTCGTGGTTAGATAGTATTTCAGATTCAAACTTTTTCTGAGGGTTATCTTCATGTCAATAGTCTCTTGCGACATGCTGACCGAATAAAATGATCTTCTATTCATGAAGATGCTTCTGACAGCGTTCTAATAAGCAGTATAATTTAGTTGATTTTTTGATTAATTTTTACTAGATGTTTACATTGCCTATTTTGCATATAGGCTGGTAGGGTCAGGCTGCGCTCTTCAGTCACCACAAAATTCAGTATTTAGACATACACAAGATTTACGCGATACAAAAATTGTGGACAAATGCCACTCGAACACTGACGACGTCTCTGGCTCTAAAATCTATGGAAATGAGTGTGGTGAGGGCTGCTGTTAACTGCCAATTAAAGGTTTAGAGAGGGATAACACTGGAAAGGAAATTAGGTGAAAGCGATGTGTGACGTATTAGGCGGAAGAATCTTGTAGGCAGGACGTGTGTGACAGAAAGTGAATGGGATCCAAGCTGTGGGGTAGTGCCTTCATCTGAGAAGGGACATCTAGGATATGTTAAGGATAAAAGGTGATTTCGGTCTGGGAGGAAAAAGCAATTAAAATTAGAATGAGATTTTCACTCTGCAGCGGAGTGTGCGCTGATATGAAACTTGCTGGCAGATTAAAACTGTGTGCCGGACCGAGATTCGAACTCGGGACCTTTGCCTTTCGCGGGCAAGTGCTCTACCAACTAAGCTACCCAAGCACGACTCACGCGCCGACCTCACAGCTTTACTTCTGCCAGTACCTCGTCTCCTACCTTCCAAACTTAACAGAAGCTCTTCTGCGAAACTTGCAGAACTAACACTCCTGAAAGAAAGGATATTGCGGAGACATGGCTTAGCCACAGACTGGGGGATGTTTCCAGAATGAAACTTCCTGGCAGATAAAAGCTGTGAGGAGGGGGCGTGAGTCGTGCTTGGGCAGCTCACAGTCTGCCTTCGGCGGTGCTACGGCACGGACGTCTGTTTACGTCCCTGCCGGAGAAGTTCGCGCTCGCGCAGTTGTTTACCTCTTCCGCGTACTCGCGCGTTTAGACGACTCGATATAGAATGGCACATGCATACCGAAAGTCGTCTCTCAAGATTAGTCTTTCGAATGAATATGCGAGACCGAAAGCCAAAGAAAGGTTCCTACGAGACGAAGTTAAACTTGACTACAACGAACTTATCGGAATCCACCTCTCCATAGAGAGCAGTGTCGTTTAGGTCAAGCTGGTGGTTCTATTGTTTGCGGCCCCACCAGAAGGAGGAAGGCGATCATTTTTTTGACCAAACACCAAACGTCCGCCGAAGGTCCGCATATCAGGCGATGCTCCTCTGTGTCTATAACACTGCACTGCGGACACAGTGGGTCGTCCGCCATATGAATTGTATGCAACCTGGAACGAGTCACGTATTTCCCATCTACCACCTGATACCACAGTGCGCGCGTTCCCGTATCAAGGTGTGGGTGGTGCACTGTACGCCATATCACTGACCACGTAACTGTTGGTTGGCGGCGCTCTATGGCATTATTCGGCCGTCGTCGAGTCAAGATGTGATATATATGACGTGCCGTTGCCGTCCTGGTAGTCGGTAGTTCCATATCTACATAACTGTGTTCCACAAAGAAGGTTCGCATATGGGCAAGCGATGGTGAGATGTGAGACACCGCTACCAGAGCCGAACGAGAAGGTGGAGCGAGTTCGTCTATCAAGGTGCCCGTCAGACTTGTCTGGTGACGTGTCCACATCTTTATCATTGTGGTTACATAAATAGCCACTGCTTGGTCGCGTACGTGGACTAGTCCAAGACCTCCACGACTACTAGGAAGGGTGAGGGTTTCGTATCCTACCTTAAAAAGCAGACCTGTGTTCACAAAATATCTTAGTGCCGCCAGGATTCGGCGCGCCAACACCACCGGCATAGGAAGAACTTGCGCCAGGTGGGGGATGCGAGAAGCGAGATAAGTGTTGGCAAAGGTGACTCGTTGTATCATATCCAGTGCCCTTAACCTGTGACTTCGGACACTCTCACGAATTGTTTGCAGAAGATGTCTGTAACTCAGTGCCGCCGTACGTCGGACGTCTGTAGTGGTAATTCCTAGGCATTTCATCTTGTTGATCGGCTGTAATGGTGCTACACTTCCTGTCGGGAGTCCTCTCCCGCTGTTCATCGCTCCCGACTTTGCCATGTTCAGGCGACTTCCCGTAGCCATACAATACAAATTAATCCAATTCAAGGCCGCTCTTGCCGTGCTAAAAACACTAGGTCATCTGCGTATGTTCGGCATATAAACTTGTTGTGCCTTATCGTCATTACTTGGAGTCGATTCCGGAGCCCGCAGAGCAGCGGCTCGACAGCGATGGCATACAATATCGTTGACAGCGGGCACCCTTGTCTGACCGATCGTGAGATGGTGATGGGCCCCACCAAGCGTCCATTGATGAGCACTTTGGATGCGGCTCCGTGGAGTAGTCATGACGACGGTGACAAAACTTTCCGGAAACTTCATTTTCGTAATCACATCCGTGAGGTAAGCATGACTCAGCCTGTCAAATGCGCGATCGAAGTCTATCGATACCAATACACCCCGGAGACGACATGTTGATGCCAGTGCGATAACATCACGGTAGTCGCTGAGTGCCGTTTGTATATTGCTATCTCCTCCTAGCTAGGTTTGGTCGAGTGATATCACTTGGCGTATTACGCGTTTAAAGCGTGCTGCAAGTATCCTGGCGTAGATCTTGTAGTCGCAATTAAGAAGGGTCAGTGGCCGGTAGGCCTGAATCCCTGTGCCGCCAGATGGTTTGTGGATGGGGATGATCATTCCTTCCACGAAGGAGGGTGGAAGAGACACGTTGGGAGACATCAATTCGCAGTACATGGCAGTCCATCGTGGAGTCATGAGATCTTTAAATGTACGATAAAACTCTAACGGAAACCCGTCGGGCCCCGGCGATTTGTGCGACGCTCCATTATCAATCGCCTCCATTACGTCGTCGACTGTGACTTCAGCTGTTAACTCCAGGTTGACCGTCTCGTCGAGACACGCGGAGAGCGTTCGTCGGACCTCATGAAAGGCTGCCTGATCGTGTTCCGCTTCTTCGCAGGAGAGCTTCTGTAAAGTTTGGAAGGTAGGAGACGAGGTACTGGCAGAAGTAAAGCTGTGAGTACCGGGCGTGAGTCGTGCTTCGGTAGCTCAGTTGGTAGAACACTTGCCCGCGAAAGGCAAAGGTCCCGATTCGAGTCTCGGTCGGGCACACAGTTTTAATCTGCCAGGAAGTTTCATATCAGCGCACATTCGGCTGCAGAGTGAAAATCTCATTCTGGAAACATCCCCCAGGCTATGGCTAAGCCATGTCTCCGCAATATCCTTTCTTTCAGGAGTGCTAGTTCTGCAGGTTCGCAGGAGAGCTTCTGTAAAGTTTGGAAGGTAGGAGACGAGGTACTGGCAGAAGTAAAGCTGTGAGTACCGGGCGTGAGTCGTGCTTCGGTAGCTCAGTTGGTAGAGCATTTGCCCGCGAAAGGCAAAGGTCCCGAGTTCGAGTCTCGGTCGGGCACACAGTTTTAATCTGCCAGGAAGTTTCGGTCTAAACTATTAATTAGACTGTTTTATCGACCCCTTGACTCAGAAGATATAATTGCTGAACAGTTCAAAGAAAACTTGAGTCTCATTTGAAATAGGTACCCCACTCATACAATTATACTCGGTGGTGACTTGAATCTACCCTCGATATGCTGGAAAAATTATACGTTTAACCCTGTGGCAGGCATAAAACGTCATCCGAAATTGTACTGAATGCTTTCTCAGAAAATTATGTTGAACAATTAGTTCATGAGCCCACTCGGAACTTAAATGGTTGCAAAAGCACCCTTGACCTCTTAGGAACAATTAATCTTGGACAAATAAGAAGTATCGTGACGAATACTGGGATTAGCGACCACAAGGCAGTTGCTGCTAGGCTGTATACCGTAATACCTACAACCATCAAAAGGAAATGCTAAGTATATTTATTTAAAAAGACTGATAAAAATGATCTTAACACCATTTTAAGGGACAGTCTTCAATCCTTCGGATCTGATCATGTAAGCGTGGAAAAGATGTGGAATGATTTCAAAGAGAGATTTCCATTGAGAGATATATATCAAATAAGTTAACATATGAAGGTGCTGATCCCCTATGGTAAACAAAACGGGTTAGATCGCTGTTGCAGATAGAACGAAAAAAGCATGCCAAATTTAAAAGAACGTAAAATCCCCAAGATTGGTGAAGTTTTGCAGAAGTTCGAAATATAGCGCGTACTTCAATGCGAGATGCTTTTAGTAACTTCTACATCGAAACTCTGTCTCGGAATCTGGCACAAAACCCAAGGAGATTCTGGTCATACAGAAAGGGTACTATTGGCAAGACACAATCAACACCTCCACTGCGCGATAACAACGGTGAAGTTACTGATGACAGTACCACTAAAGCAGAGGGACCGATGACCTACGCAGTTTGGTCCCTTTCATCCTCAACCCAACCAACAAACTAAAGCAGAGTTTTCCGAAACTCCTTCACCAAAGAAGACAAAGTGTTGTGGATTGGCAAGACAGCCAACCCACTATGAGAGGAAGCCGAAAGGCACGCGTTTTAGCTCACGCAGGCTGGCGTGAGGTCTGGAACAGGTCTAGGAAATGAGACTAGCAAAAAATGACGTAGCTGTGGAATACTTAACTTTAATCCATAAATGGTGAACATCGCTCTTGACGGTACATTCTTTACAATATCAATAGCAACTGATAATGGCGCCTTGCTAGGTCGTAGCAATTGACGTAGCTGAAGGCTACGCTAACTATCGTCTCGGCAAATGAGAACGTATTTTGACAGTGAACCATCGCTAGCAAAGTCGGTTGTACAACTGGGGCGAGTGCTAGGAAGTCTCTCTAGACCTGCCGTGTGGCGGCGCTCGGTCTGCAATCACTGATAGTGGCGACACGCTGGTCCGACTTATACTAATGGACCGCGGCCGATTGAAAGGCTACCTACCACCTAGGAAGTGTGGTGTCTGGCGGTGACACCACACAAAGTAAATATTCATGAATCCCAATCAAGAACAACTGCCAAGATGAGAAACATAGAAGTAGACTTCCTCGGTTTAGCAAAACAACTTAAGTCACTTAATAAAGGCAAGGCCTCCGGTGCAGATTGTATACCACTCAGGTTCCTTTCAGAGTATGCTGATACAATAGCTCCATATTTAGCACTTACATACAACCGCTCGCTCACAGAAAGATCCGTACCGAAATACTAGAAAATTGTTCAAGTCACACCAAAACACAAAAAGGGAAGTAGAAGTAATCCGCTGAATTACAGGCCCATATCACTAAAGTCGATTTGCAGTGGGATTTTTGAACATATACTGTGTCCGAACATAATGAAGCACCTCGAAGAAAACGATTTAGTGACACATAGTCAGCACGGATTCATAAAATATCGTTCTTGTGAAACACAACTAGCTCTTTATAGTCATGAAGTAATGAGTGCTGTGACTGCGATGTGAAACTGATTCCATATTTTTAGATTTCCAGAATGCTTTCGACACCGTTTCTTACAAGCGTCTTCTACTCAAACTGCGTGCCTATGGAATATCGCCTCAGTTGTGCGACTGGATTCGTGATTTCCTGTCAGAAAGGTCACAGTTCGTAGTAATAGACGGGATGTCATGGAATAAAACTAAAGTAATATCCGGTGTTCGCCAAGGAAGTGTTATAGGCCATCCATTGTTCCTGATCTATATTAACGACATAGGAGACAATCTGAGTAGCCGTCTTAGATTGTTTACAGATGATGCTTTCATTTACCGTCTTATAAAGTCATCAGATGACCAAAACGAGTGGCAAAATTATTTAGATATCTGTATGGTACGATAAGTGGAAATTGAACCTGAATAAAGAAAAGTATGAAGTTATTCACATAAGCACTAACAGTAATCCGCTAAATTTCCATTTCTGAAGGCTGTAAATTCAACTAAATACTTAGGGATTACAATTACAAATAACCTAAATTGGAACGATCACATAGGAAATGTGGGGAGAGCATATCAAAGACTTCTATTCATTGACTGAAAACTCAGAATGTCCAACAGGTCTAATAAAGAGACTGCTTGCACTACGTTTGTCCGCCCTATTCTGGACTATTGCTGTGCCGTGTGGGACCCTCACTAACGGATGACATCGAGAAAGTACAAAGGAGGGGAGCTCGTTTTGTATTATAGCGAAATAGGGGAGATAGTGCCACAGACATGATACGTCAGTTGGAGTGGCCGTCTTTAAACCAAAGGCGTTTTTCGTTACGACGGAATCTTCTCATGAAATTTCAGTCATCAGTTTTCTCCTCCGATTGCGAAAACATTATGTTGGCACCCATCTACATAGGGAGAAATGATCATCATGATAAAATAAGAGAAATCACGGCTCGTACAGAAAAATTTATGTGCTCGTTTTTCCCCCCGCGCCGTTCGAGAGTGGAACGGTAAAGAGACAGCTTGAAGGTGATTCATTGAACCCTCTGTCAGGCACTTTATTGTGAATAGTGGAGTAATCACGTAGATGTAGATGTATGTCTCCCTGTGTTGCTATCTCTATATGCCTTCCTACTCAAGGGGCTCGCCACTCCTTGGTGAGTTCGTGCTTGGCTACGACAGGACCCCAGCCTTCGCAGCACCGTTTTCCTCATGTGCTGCCTGTCAATCTTCCTGTTATTCTTTTTCTCCTCCCCTGTGGAACATGTCTGAGATATTTCTGGGAATGTGTCGTCAGTTTTCAATAGCCTGACATAAGAACAGTGGCTCCTCTGTTTTTTCTTTCTTTAATCCCTTCCTCAATCTCTATCTCCTACCCTTCCTCCGCTTCGGCGTTTGAGGCTCCTCTTCGTATCTTCTTCCTCTCTGTATGCTCCTGAAGGCCAGACCACGCGGTTGATGTGTAACAAGTGACTGGGTAACGCGTAATTCTCAGCGCTGTGTCGACAGGTAGGGTCTGGTTCGGTCCAATCCCAGGAAGGTGTGATTGCTTGAGCTGTAACCTTCCCAAACTGCCCATTGGACCCTCTGTCAGGAGGTCGGAAGGTGAGACCTGAGGTGTGAACAATCACCTAATGCAGTTGTATCCACCCTGAGGGGCTCAGCAGCTGGAAGAAGTGCGCCATTGGAGACGCTGGTAGTCATGGTAGATTTTCTCGCAGTTAGCCAATCACCATCTTAGACTACATCTTCTAAACGTAAACGGAATGAGGCTAAGGATTCTAAGACTATCAACTGCACCTCGTTTCCTTCTGGTATTATGTACAGGAGAAGGTAAGTCTTTTGCTGCAGTTGATCTGTTTATAATTCAGTAAGATGCTGATGCAGTTGCCGGACCTGTGAAATCCTATCGTTTACGTAATGGCACTTTGCTTTTGGAGACGAATTGTGATTCTCAAGCCCAACAAATGCTTGCAGCTTCGCTTCTCCACGGCTATTCTGTTCGTGTGAGTGCTGAAATCTTCACCTAGTGTTATATACACTAGGCTGCTAGACGGTCTCACTGAGGGAGAAATCCACACTTACCTCTCTGATCAGGGTTTCACTGCAGTCCAGTGGATAATGAAAATGGTTGATTCAACCTTAGTGTTTACATACACTCTTTTTCTCACATTTGATAGAGTAGTGTTTCCATCAAATATCAAAGTAGGCTATAAAGTCATCTTCGCCCGACCATACATTCCAAACTCGATGAGCTGCTATCAGTGTCAATTTGACAACCACATTCAAATGTCCTGTCAAACCACGGCCAAATGTGTTACTTGTGTTAGGAATCCTCACGAGGGCGAAATATCACCTCCTTCTCCCCGCTGTATCAATTGCAATGGCGACCACGTAGCCTCATCCCGAGAATTCCTGGTGTATCTCGATGAACGAGCAATCCAGGAGATCCAGGTGAAGAAAAAAGTGACTAATCCTGTCGCTCGCAAGTTGTTGGCTACTTAAAAGCGCCGCGTTTTACCTTCTGGCGCTTACAGTAATGTTCTTGCTACACCTCGCTCCATGAAGGACACAGTCATGCAGACTTGTAACCTCAAATTCAGCACCACGGTTGTAAAATCGCCCAGTGTCACAACTTAATCCCCATCTTCTTCTCCTCCGCTGTGCAACAAGCCACCACATCTTTGCCTACAGTGGCGAAATCACCTGCTACACAACAGGCAGACCAGAAAGGACAGAAGGAACACTCCCATGAAGACTTTTTAAGTCCCTCCAGCCAATAAACATCTGAGTCTTCATGTGTCAACCGCAAAGGCTCCAAGTAATCAAACAAAGGCAAACGGTCTTCTGCTCCACCAACTCGGAGATCCTCTTCAATGGTGTCGCCGTGGGGTGCCCTCACCCGACCGCCGATGTGCATCGGCAACCGTTTTTCTGCTCTAGAATCGGCAGGCCGACCCAGTGAGAATGCCGATGCCTCTGTAGATCTCGTGGAACAGGATCCTCCACCCTCTGCACCCTGTAGCAGAGAGTTATCGAATGCTGGCAGTCGGCAGCTGCCGAGGTGAGAACCCCTCCTCCCCTTTCCCTGTCATGACTGTCGTCCAATGGCACATTAGAAGAATTAGATACAACAAAGAAAAATTACAGCTGCTCTTGGAAACACATCGCCCGCGTTGCTTCTGCCTCCAGGAAACAAAATTACCTCCGCAATACCGCTTTGACCTATCGCATTTCCTTCTGGTCCACTTTGACCTTCCCCCCCGAGGATGGCGTTCCATCACATGGAGGAGTCATGCTGCTCGTATGGGAAAGCGTCCATGTCAAACCATCTCACTGAACAACTTGCTACAAGCTGTTGCAGTCCACATTTTTCTTCCTCGCTTCACCTTTTCTCTTTGTAATTCTACATCCCTCTGTCATTCGGTGTCATCAGTGAAGACTTCCTCCAGCTTATTGCTCAACTCCCTCACCCCTTTCTGCTGTTTGGGACTTTAATGCACACTATCCCCTCTGGGGCCTTTCCAGAACCTGTCCAAGAGCTGCACTCTTGGCTGACCTACTCAGTTAACTCAACCTCATCTTCCTTAACACTGGAGCACCCATGTTCCTTTCAGACACCATGCACACCTATTCCCACTTGGACCAATCGTTCTGCACTGCCCAGCTTGCCCGTCATCTCGAGTGGTATTTTCTCTCTGACATGTAATCAAGCGACCATTTCCAGTGTGCTATCACTGACTCCTACCTCACCGACGTGTGAACCCAACTTGCAGCTTTCTGAGAATGACTAGAAGCTGTACTCCTCCTTGGCTACCTTCGCCGAACAACGTTTCCCCATGTGATGACCAGGGAAAACACCTTACAAACATAATCCTTACCGCCGCAGAATGTTCGATTTCTCGCACTTCCCGCGCCGTGTCCCGGTCCCTTGGTGGACTCAGGCGAGTCGCGACGCAATTTGCGAGTTCAGACGCGCTCTCCGCGGTTTTTACCGTCATCCTACATTAGCGAATTGTATTCGTTATAAAAAGTTACATGCTTAGTGTTGTCGCATTCTTCAGGATAGCAAAACGCTAGCTGGATTTCATTTGGTAGTTCTTTTAACAGTTCCACTCCCTCTTCCAGCCGGCCGGTGTGGCCGTGCGGTTCTAGGCGCTTCAGTCTGGAACCGCGTGACCGCTACGGTCGCAGGTTCGAATCCTGTCTCGGGCATGGATGTGTGTGATGTCCTTAGGTTAGTTAGGTTTAAGTACTTCTAAGTTCTAGGGGACTGATGACCACAGATGTTAAGTCCCATAGTGCTCAGAGCCATTCGAACCATCCCTCTTCCATTGTGGAGGCCAACCTCCGGCAGCTCTCTGGGACAAAGGTCCATTTCCCAATTTTCGGCCTGACCGCAGCAGATGATGGTATTGTGGACCCCATTGCTCTCTTCAACACCTTAGGGTGCTATTCAGCGGAGATTTAGAGCTCTAACCACTATCACCCTGCCTTCCTCATTGGAAACGATTGGAGGAGGCCTGGGTGATAGCCTTCTCATCTCAGAAGAGTGAATGCTACAATGCCACCTTTACTATGTGGGAGCTAGATCATGCACTCATTTCGTCCCGATCTTCCACCCTAGGACCTGACGAGCTTCACACTCAGATGTTGCAGCATCTTTCTCTTGGGGCAAACGCTTTCTCCTTCATACATACAATCGCATCTGGGCAGATAGTACGTTTACCAGATGCTGGCGTGAAGACAGTGTCATACCCATACCTACGTCCGGTAAAGACAAACACCTTCATTCTAATCACCACTCCATTTATCTCATCAGTTGTGTTTGCAAATTGATGGAACGTATGATTCATGCACAGCTGGTATGGTGGATCGAGTCTCGCAATTTAGTAACCACTTCACAACGTGGATTTCGAGCACGCCGTTCTGCATTTGACCATCTCGTCACTTTGTCAACTCACGTCGTGAACGGAAATACTAGACTGTGGCTGTGTTTTTTGATCTGGAGAAATCCTACGCCATCTTCTTGAGGACTGGTATCCTCCATACTGCCTAAATGTGGGACTTCCGGGGCAACCAGCCCGGTTTCCATTAGGAAATTTGAAAGACATAGTTTTCAAGGTCCCTCTGGGCTATCCCTTGTCAGACATCTTTATCCAGGAAGTAGGGTGCCTTAGGGCCTTGTCCCGATCTTCGTCCTCTTTTCTGTAGCCATTAACCCTATTATGGCCTGTCTCCCACCAGGCACCTCGGCTCCATTTTCGTCGACGATTTTGCTATCTATTGCAGTTATCCACGCACTTGTCTCCTTGAGCATCATCTTCAGCGATATCTCGGCTGTCTTTACTCGTGGAGCACCAACAATGGCTTTCGCTTTTCCACTGACAAAACCGTTTGTTTGAATTTCTGGCAGTACAGTGGGTTTCTTCCACTTTCTTTCTCGAACTGCTGCACTTTCGTTCGCTGAAACTACGAAGCTCCTCGGGCTCATGATGGATAGGAAACTTTCTTGATACTCCACGTGTCTTACCTGGCCCCCTGTTGTAGGTGGTCCCTCAGTGTCCTAAGCAGTGCTTCCTGAGGACCAGATTGGACAACCCTCCTCCGTTTGTGCCGATCCCATGTCCGTTCGAAACTAGACTATGGGTGTCTCGTTCAGGCATCTGCACATCCGTCCATCTAACGCCATCTAAATACAATCCGTCATAGTGGAATCCGTTTGGCCACTGGCGCTTTTTACACTAGCCCGTTAAGAGTCTCTATAAAGAAACTGCCAAACTACCGCCGTCATACCGGCGTGATGTTCTACTCAGCAGATACACACGCCATTTGTCTGCCATATCTGGCCACCAATCCTATGCCTCCTTTTTCGATGCCTCCACTGACCGCCGGTATGGGGCGCATCTCTCTTCTCTGTTACCTCATGGAGTTTGCTTTCGGCTATTGCTCCAGCAGCTTAACTTCACTTTCCCTGCCACTTTCCAGATGGGTGTGAACCCTTCACAACCTTGGCTTCGTGTGGCGGCCCGCATTCACCTTGGACTTCATTCACTTCCTGAGGAAACTACTCCAGATTCGATCTATCGCTGTAAGTTTCTCGACCTTCACACGGGGCTTAGCGATAGTACGTTTGTATAAACTGATGGCTCTCGAACTGACTGTGGTGTCCGGTGTGCCTTCGTTATTGGCATCGACGATGTTGGGTATCGGCTTCCGGAAGATTTCTCAGTATTTACAGCAGAACTCTTCGCCATTTATAAGGCCACGCAGTACATTTGGCGACACAGGCTTCACAACTGTGCCATCTACTCCAACTCTCGCAGTGCCATTCAGAGCCTGTGTTTACTTTACACAGTCCATCTCTAAGTGCAACAGGTCCAAGGAAGCTCTCACTTGCTCACTCCTGAGGCAGCTACTGTGATGTTTATGTGAATTTCTGGTCACGTTGGTCTGACGGGAAACGAGGCTGCTGACGCTGCTCACAAAGCTGCAGTCCTCCTACCTCGGCCCGCTAGTTCATCCATTCCTTGCGACGATCTTGGTGTTACCGTCTGTCAGCATGTGGTGTTACTCTGTCATCGCCTGTGGTCTTCTCTTCTTCTCTTCATGGTAACAAACTTGGGGGGATGTAGCTTTTCCCAGAGGCTTGATCGACCTCCTCTCGCCGCGAGGAGATCAATTTGGCTAGGTTGCGTATTGGGCATTCTCGTTTTAACCATCTCCGTTTGTTAAGTGTTGATGCCCCTTGCATATTTACCGTCTGAGTTATCGGCTGTTTTAGCGAACGACACCCTGGCCGTTGCCCATGTTTTACTCTTTATCCGCCATGGCAGTATGGCCAAGGACATTTGATCTTTAGGTCGGAACCTACGTTATCTCTACGGCGTATTTTGTGGATCTTTCTTCAAGTGGAAGTTATTGTTCTGAGATCTGTATCCTCCCATCGAATGGGCTTAACGTACAGTCGATTTTAACTCCTTTTCGTATGAGTGTTCGAAGGTTCTGACATGGACGCGTATGACGATAGTTGTTTTTGCGCCCTGAAATCAAAACAAAACCAAACCTATATGTCCTGCTCCTCCTGCTTCCCTCCCTCATAACGTTAACCAGTACTCACTGTCTCGTTACCCCTCAATCTCACGCCCCTCAAATCTTTGCTGAATTCCTTAACACATCTTCACACACACACACACGCACACACACACACACACACACACATACACACACACACACACACACACACACACAGACATGAATACGAAAGTGTATTTAAATATTTAAACTACACATTAATAAGGTTAGTAGTACAACATACAGGCCCTTTCATCTTTGACGATAAACATCTCAGCGGTATGCTGCCACGGTCAAAACATTCCTCGCACCTAAAACTAAACACTTTTCAGCAAAAGAGATTGGTTTCAGCAGAATGATGCTACAGCTCATTGGGCTCAAATTTATAGGGCAGCAGTGGTCAAAATGTTTGGTTACATGGGGAGATTCTGTGCCCTACCATATTTCCCGACTTATCGATCTGAGATTAGTTCCTTTGAGGATTTCTGGAACAGAGCATTTATGCTAGACGTACACAACAATGACTGAATTATAAGACACAATTAGTTCAGATATCAGAAATATTCCTATGCTGATGCCTGAACGTGCCATGAACGATTTACATTCCAGATTGGCTAAGAGACAACGTAACAATGGTGATCATCTGCAAGACATCATTTTCAAAACTTGAACAGTGTACCTACCGAAGGGTTTCCTTGTAGTGATTGAAAATGTTTTACAATACAATTCTCAGTTTGTTTCGATTTATCCAAATTGACCCGCTTTTCTGCCAGGCCCTTCATTTCTATGAAGACAACTTTCGTGAAGTTTTTCAGAACTGGAGTGACGTGCAAACATGCAGATGAAGCAAAAGAAAATTGTGTTATTAAAAGCCGAACAGTTGCTAAGGGTAAAACTACAACAACTTTTTTTCGATTTCAACCTCTGCAAACGATGAGGGAACACCTATCGATTTTCCTTTGGATCGTAACTGGATGGGGATTCTATGTTAGTTCTTAATCGAGTGTTAATTCCATGTATTTTGTTTTTAAGTGACGTGGTGGGAGAGCCATGTAAATTTAGATATATATCGTCGATGTGGGTAGTGAAGATAGATTTTTCTTATAACTATTGCGGAAATCTTGCAAGATTCTTGATGAGATACCCTGCTTACTTCGCGTGTGATGTTGCTGAGGTGGACTAAATGGGGTCGTTGGGATGAATGGGAGATAGAACGGACAGTTAGGAAACCAGTGTCGCCAGTGTATTGGAGTAGGTGATTCAATTGTACTTGTACATCAGTTTTTGTAGGATATGGACTGCTGATGGGGCAAATATATGCGGCACTCCTGTGGTTGAATGTAATGTACAAGATTTGCTGCAGGTGTAAAATAGAATGGACAGTTAATTAGAAACGATTCAATGAAACACATGTAGATGACAATATCTGAATATCAGTGTAGTCTGAACAGGTACATGATAGTGGGCTTTTTTAAAGTTTAAGGAAAGGCAAATGGAGGGTCAGTGCTATTTGCGTCGTTGATACAGAAGGTGCAATATTTGGCCGTCTATAGAGAAGTCAGTACGGAAGCCAAACTGACTGACAGAGTTGGGATTATTAGCTGTATTTATAAAGTAGTCAAGTAGATGAAGAATGTTAGTGTGGATTAAATAGTCTGTTAATACAGTGTAATGCATACACTCGTTAGTATGAGTGCCACTATAGGGGTGTTTTCCAAATCACTAGTCAATGGGTGTATTCGCTGCTTGAATCAGTTAAACGTTGGGTGCACACACAGTAGACCAAAGCAGTGATGTGTATACAATGTCTGGTATCCTTTTATCTATGAAGAATTATTTCTGAAACCCATATTGCTGTAATGGGTACCAAGACAAATGTATGATTAACGTTTCATGAGACGAGTTGTTTTGTAAGCCACCTCCTTTGTTGATGGACTACATTTTCTAAGCACTCTCCCAATGAATCTCAACCTGGTACCCGCCTTACCAACAATTAGTTTTATATGATCATTCCACTTCAAATCGTTCCGTACGCATACTCCCAGATATTTTACAGAAGTAACTGCTACCAGTGTTTGTTCCGCTATCATATAATCATACAATAAAGGATCCTTCTTTCTATGTATTCGCAATACATTACATTTGTCTATGTTAAGGGTCAGTTGCCACTCCCTGCACCAAGTGCCTATCCGCTGCAGATCTTCCTGTATTTCGCTACAATTTTCTAATGCAGCAACTTCTCTGTATACTACAGCATCATCCGCGAAAAGCCGCATGGAACTTCCGACACTATCTACTAGGTCATTTATATATATTGTGAAAAGCAATGGTCCCATAACACTCCCCTGTGGCACGCCAGAGGTTACTTTAACGTCTGTAGACGTCTCTCCATTGATAACAACATGCTGTGTTCTGTTTGCTAAAAACTCTTCAATCCAGCCACACAGCTGGTCTGATATTCCGTAGGCTCTTACTTTGTTTATCAGGCGACAGTGCGGAACTGTATCGAACGCCTTCCGGAAGTCAAGAAAAATAGCATCTACCTGGGAGCCTGTATCTAATATTTTCTGGGTCTCATGAACAAATAAGGCGAGTTGGGTCTCACACGATCGCTGTTTCCGGAATCCATGTTGATTCCTACATAGTAGATTCTTGGTTTCCAGAAATGACATGATACGCGAGCAAAAAACATGTTCTAAAATTCTACAACAGATCGACGTAAGAGATATAGGTCTATAGTTTTGCGCATTTGCTCGACGACCCTTCTTGAAGACTGGGACTATCTGTGCTCTTTTCCAATCATTTGGAACCCTCCGTTCCTCTAGAGACTTGCGGTACACGGCTGTTAGAAGGGGGGCAAGTTCTTTCGCGTACTCTGTGTAGAATCGAATTGGTATCCCGTCAGGTCCAGTGGACTTTCCTCTATTGAGTGATTCCAGTTGCTTTTCTATTCCTTGGACACTTATTTCGATGTCAGCCATTTTTTCGTTTGTGCGAGGATTTAGAGAAGGAACTGCAGTGCGGTCTTCCTCTGTGAAACAGCTTTGGAAAAAGGTGTTTAGTATTTCAGCTTTACGCGTGTCATCCTCTGTTTCAATGCCATCATCATCCCGTAGTGTCTGGATATGCTGTTTCGAGCCACTTACTGATTTAACGTAAGACCAGAACTTCCTAGGATTTTCTGTCAAGTCGGTACATAGAATTTTACTTTCGAATTCAATGAACGCTTCACGCATAGCCCTCCTTACGCTAACTTTGACGTCGTTTAGCTTCTGTTTGTCTGAGAGGTTTTGGCTGCGTTTAAACTTGGAGTGGAGCTCTCTTTGCTTTCGCAGTAGTTTCCTAACTTTGTTGTTGCACCACGGTGGGTTTTTCCCGTCCCTCACAGTTTTACTCGGCACGTACCTGTCTAAAACGCATTTTACGATTGCCTTGAACTTTTTCCATAAACACTCAACATTGTCAGTGTCGGAACAGAAATTTTCGTTTTGATCTGTTAGGTAGTCTGAAATCTGCCTTCTATTACTCTTGCTAAACAGATAAACCTTCCTCCCTTTTTTTATATTCCTATTAACTTCCATATTCAGGGATGCTGCAACGGCCTTATGATCACTGATTCCCTGTTCTGTACATACAGATTCGAAAAGTTCGGGTCTGTTTGTTATCAGTAGGTCCAAGATGTTATCTCCACGAGTCGGTTCTCTGTTTAATTGCTCGAGGTAATTTTCGGATAGTGCACTCAGTATAATGTCACTCGATGCTCTGTCCCTACCACCCGTCCTAAACATCTGAGTGTCCCAGTCTATATCTGGTAAATTGAAATCTCCACCTATGACTATAACATGCTGAGAAAATTTATGTGAAATGTATTCCAAATTTTCTCTCAGTTGTTCTGCCACTAATGCTGCTGAGTCGGGAGGTCGGTAAAAGGAGCCAATTATTAACCTAGTTCGGTTGTTGAGTGTAACCTCCACCCATAATAATTCACAGGAACTATCCACTTCTACTTCACTACAGGATAAACTACTACTAACAGCGATGAACACTCCACCACCGGTTGCATGCAATCTATCCTTTCTAAACACCGTCTGTACCTTTGTAAAAATTTCGGCAGAATTTATCTCTGGCTTAAGCCAGCTTTCTGTACCTATAACGATTTCAGCTTCGGTGCTTTCTATCAGCGCTTGAAGTTCCGGTACTTTACCAACGCAGCTTCGACAGTTGACAATTACAATACCGATTGCTGCTTGGTCCCCGCATGTCCTGACTTTGCCCCGCACCCGTTGAGGCTGTTGCCCTTTCTGTACTTTCCCAAGGCCATCTAACCTAAAAAACCGCCCAGCCCACGCCACACAACCCCTGCTACCCGTGTAGCCGCTTGTTGCGTGTAGTGGACTCCTGACCTATCCAGCGGAACACGAAACCCCACCACCCTATGGCGCAAGTCGAGGAATCTGCAGCCCACACGGTCGCAGAACCGTCTCAGCCTCTGATTCAGACCCTCCACTCGGCTCTGTACCAAAGGTCCGCAGTCAGTCCTGTCGACGATGCTGCAGATGGTGAGCTCTGCTTTCATCCCGCTAGCGAGACTGGCAGTCTTCACCAAATCAGATAGCCGCCGGAAGCCAGAGAGGATTTCCTCCGATCCATAGCGACACACATCATTAGTGCCGACATGAGCGACCACCTGCAGATTGGTGCACCCTGTACCCTTCATGGCATCCGGAAGGACCCTTTCCACATCTGGAATGACTCCCCCCGGTATGCACACGGAGTGCACATTGGTTTTCTTCCCCTCTCTTGCTGCCATTTCCCTAAGGGGCCCCATTACGCGCCTGACGTTGGAGCTCCCAACTACCAGTAAGCCCACCCTCTGCGACTGCCCGGATCTTGCAGACTGAGGGGCAACCTCTGGAACAGGACAAGCAGCCATGTCAGGGCGAAGATCAGTATCAGCCTGAGACAGAGCCTGAAACCGGTTCGTCAGACAAACTGGAGAGGCTTTCCGTTCAGCCCTCCGGAATGTCTTTCGCCCCCTGCCACACCTTGAAACGACCTCCCACTCTACCACAGGTGAGGGATCAGCCTCAATGCGGGCAGTATCCCGGGCAACCACAGTCGTAGTCCGATCAGGGGATGCGTGGGACGAGCTGGCCGTCCCCGACAAACCCCCATCCCGACCCCCACAGTGATGCCCATTGGCAACAGCCTCAAGCTGTGTGAGCGAAGCCAACACTGTCTGAAGCTGGGAGCGAAGGGATGCCAACTCAGCCTGCATCCGAACACAGCAGTTGCAGTCCCTATCCATGCTAAAAACTGTTTTGCTAAGAACGTCTGAACTAATCTACAGTAATCTACATACAAGTAAAGGATGAACCTAAAATCGTCAGGTGGCCTGTACTCCCTCTTACTCGCATGTGGGTTATTCACCTGTGTATGAACTGGCAAAGTCCCCTGCATATCCCACCTTTGCATAAAAGCAACTTATCGACACGAGTCAAGAGGTCGGTACTGATATGTGTCTTTTTTTTTAACATTGTGCGCAACGAAAATCCTGGCATGAGCGGGATCCAGAGAGTTTGGGCGCGGACACATTCTCCGGTATGTCTCGAAAAAGTCTATGAGAACGCTTACATTTATCGATTTGTACAGTTTAAGCGCGGAATTGGCCGAGTGGTCTGAGGCGCCGCAGTCATGGACTGTACGGCTGGTCCAAGCGGAGGTTCGAGTCCTCCCTCGGACATGGGTGTGTGTGTTTGTACTTAGGATAATTTAGGTTAAGTAGTGTGTAAGCTGAGGGGCTGATGACCTTAGCAGATAAGTCCCATTAGATTTCACACACATTTGAACATTTTTTGTACAGTTTAACATATCCCTCTAAATCAGATAATTTAAGCTCCTGCCAAGCATTCACCACATGCTTATACTCCGTATCCGTTATGGCAGTGTCTGTGAGTTTGCTGGTGAATGTAGTTATATCGAAGAATGTGGTTTCATGGAGTCGAATCCAGTCAGTTGCGTGGATGGACCCCCTTCTTTGTCACAAGCTGAAAACTTGCATCATTGGGTAACTTAGCTCCGGTGATAAGTACATCCTCCTGATGCATTTTCTCGGTAAGTTCCAGAAGAAGAATGGCATAAATCGCGGAGTCCAAGAAGTGAAGTGCTCTTCCTGATGTGATTCGCTTGGAGAACGAAATGTAGTTTTCTACATTGTCAGATACGATGATGACCTTATCATTCTTCACCCTGACATAATTCAATTGCTCCACAAGAAAGTGAGCGTCATACCCACTCAAATTATGAAAGACGACAGATTTATGTCCTGGGAGTTGGTATTTCAAGTTGTATACGTTGTGAGCTACACTGTGGAATGTCTCAGTTTGATGACAGTGCTCTCTATATGGAGATGTCGTTTTTCTATCCAACAGCACACCACATAAGTATGACATTCAACTGTTGCAAGCTGTCACTTGCTTTAATCATCAATATATTACCAAGTGATGCAAAATTTTATTATCTTTAGATAAATAAAGGTATTATCTTCTCAATAACTTTCAAATCGTGAGCTACAGCCGTAATTTTTATATATGAAATTAGTCAATTTACTGATGGCACTTTTGTTGTCAATGTCTGTGCTCACTTTCAGAACTCAGATTAATAATCAAATTAACTAATTTAATGCAGCTAAATTTTGAATTCGTGGTGTATCCATGTATCACCACATATAATAAAAACAGTGAATAGTTGAGGGAGTATGAATGAAAACAGTGGCATATTTAAGTTTAAAAAATAACGAGAAGTTTTTATTAATCCTACTATACTTGTAACGAACTGATAAATCTTTTATAAAATGACAAACACAAATCAGAAGAAGGATGGTGCATGATTGGTAAAACAACTATACAAATTCTCCCCTGAATGAATCCCTTTTCAATACAATCTGACTGTTTTCATGGATCCACTGTGAGGCCTAATTGCATTCAGGTTGAATCAACTACAATCAAGTATACAACAAACTATGGTTCAACAGAAAACAGGGAGCTGTGAATATCATTTAAGGGTGCTACGCTGGTGCAGCAATACTTCACCATTTCAGCTTGATTCAGGCAGCAGCAGAAAACGGCACGCTGTGGTCAAGGAGTGGCGTGCTGCGGCAGCTGTAACGCTCTGATGCATCCACGAAAATTTTCAAACCACACGGACTGGCGTTCTTATTATTACAACACGGGAGACTTTCATATCAGAGCCCTGAAATCCCAGCAGATTTCAGTGTGAGGTACACCCATTCGCTGGTCTGGCCAAACCTATTTGACTCACAGGTACGACAGTGGTTACTGTAACTGTCAAACGTCAGTCGCCAGACTGAAGTTGAATAAGTTCACCCTCGTGATACACAATATGTCCGAGATGATATGCAGTTCCACGGTCGGTACAGTTGGAAACTGGTACTGGCCCTTAGTCCACCACAAGTTGCAGACCACAAGTTTCACCCGCTAGGGGAAGAACTGAGTTTCTCCACCAGGGGAGGACCAGAAGACGAAGAAAGCAACACTTTCCAACAAGCCCCGGTATGACAGAAAAAAAAGAATCCCTCTCCACGTTGTACAAACCAATCGAATTATCCTCTACTCACTGAATCTCCCCTCTTCATTGTTCTGTTGGCCTGGTAACCAATCCAGACACAGCACTGGAATTCCCACACTGAGGGAGCAAGGCTTTGCGTTACATATTCTAAGAGTAGCCAATCAGCGACTCAAAACCTTTCTTGTCTGAAAAATGAAGATTTTAGACTAGGGAGGCATAGCCATGTTTCGGTAAAAAACGTCTACCTAGATGGGACACAGTCTCTCATTTACAGTCTCATTTCCTGTCTACAAATTCCATTGATATTACTGACTGTAGAGGCCAGTCATATGACAACGCAAACAACTTGTCAGGAACCTACACTGGTTTGCAGGCACGCATTAAAGAACGAAATCCGAAATAGCATTATGTGCCTTGTGCAGCAGATTCTTTGAATTTGGTCGGCGCTAGTGGTGCAAGCTGTTGCCGGGAAGGTGGCCGAGCGGTTCTAGGCGCTTCAGTCCTGGTACCGCGCGACTGCTACGGTCGCAGGTTCGAATACTGCCTCGGCCATGGATGTGTGTGTTGTCCTTAGGTTAATCAGGTTTAAGTAGTTCTAAGTTCTAGGGGACTGATGACCTCAGATGTTAAGTCCCATAGTGCTCAGAGCCATTTGAACCATTTGCTGTCGGGAAGCATGGTCATCAATTTTTTCTCTGCTTCTGCACAGCGTTGCGATAAACTTCTTTCTTCCATGAAACCAGGAAGTAAAACGGCAAAAAGTTTATCACAGGCACGTTGGTCAGCAAGAGAGGAAGCGTGTGTAACTCTATATGAAAACTGGGAGGAAGGAAAAAAATTAGAGTTGAAACATTTCTCTCAGCACTCGTCAACTTGTACGCCGAATTATTGAGGAGGAAGGAAAGCTATAGAAGACTGCTGGACTCCTTCACAATTTTCAGTAACCTTAAGAACAGTTCACCCGACGATATTGCTGAACGTGCAGCAAAACTCCAAGCGTCATATGACACAGATTTAGAGCCTTCCTTCCCCAGTGAATGGGTACATTTCGGTGAACTTTTGAAATCTTCTCAGGTTAGTGATGTACAAGACGAAATGAGTAAATTTTTACAAAAAGAGAGGTTACTGTCCGTGTTTCCGAATGTTGACATTGTGTATTGGTACATAGCTCCAACAAGCTACGACAAAAGCTAAAAAGCAATGATAATAAACACTAGCGCTACTTCTGTAAGCGTCGAAAAATAAGTATTTTGCTGCACCGGAAGGCGAATGACAGATGATAATAACTTCGTTCATTTTTTTGTCAATTATTACATAGACTAGTTCTCATAGGGAGAAGACGTTTTTGTTGTGAGAAGTGTGTAGTGTATATTGTGTCGTCTGAATAATAATTTTTATGGAAGTATGAAGTGTGAGAGTTCTTATTAGTGCAAAACCACGAAAGTTTTCTTTTCTTCCGCACTTTATGCTAACGTCATGTCACTGTAGCTGTCTGCATCTGAAGAGGAAGTCCGATGAAAATCAGTATTGTATTCATGGTCAAAAATGAGAAGTGCTTATGGTGGAAGAACAAGCATATAACTAAATTCCGTAAATCTGAACGGCGTAAAGAAAGCAAAATAGACGTACGTTCACGCTACTACTGACTTACAATTTACAAGATTTGTAAATTACGACTGAAAGACAATTAATTCACTTCAAAATTTATAAAAATCGAATTTGGTGGTATTGTGGTTGATTCGATCAATAATAGTAATAATATTTATTATATATTTACACAATTGCTCTTAGAATATTTGTATGTATGGGACTTACAAATTGTTCAGCAGAACGCTCGTTTTCGGCTCTTAAAAGGCTGAAATTGTAACTAAGTTCTGAGTTGTCTGAGGAGAGATTGACGCCTTGTCCATTCTTCACATTGAAGCCGACCTCCTAACTGATAACCGCCTGAACTATGAAAATATGATCAGCGAGTTTTCTGCCGTTAAAACCAGACGCAAACTTTGCTCACTGGTGAGTTTGTTTATTTATTCATATTAGTTTTGAAAATTTAAGATTATAATGTGATTTTTATTTTTTAGAACACATTCACTGGATTTACAAACTAGGTATTAGCTGTTTATCTTACATTTTCCGATGGCAAAACGCGGAACTAAACCTCGTTTACGTGCAGACGTGACCGAAGGCGTCCGACTATGGTAAATAATACCTGAATGACCCAGGCCGCTCGGCGCTGTACAGTCAACTCATAATGATACTGTAGTATATTACAACTGATGCGTATTCTTTGCGCCTGCTGAAATGTATAGTTATCGAAAAAATATACATTATCGGAGGGTACTCTCAGATGAAAAAGTGTTAATAAATAACGTAATTCAGTTCTGTCGATAAATACGTAAAAGCTTTGCTAATACCGTTAGAAAGAGCAGTAGCTGGGGTACAAAACTGTTCAGCTCTTACATGGATTAAAGGTATTGTATACACTTGTTGTGCCGCATCTAGCTACACAGACCCTAATGCTTTACACGTTAACTATTAGACTGTAAAACAAATCTGATTTTTCCACTCTAGTCTGTAAAATTATGTAATAACAAATCCAGTTGTGTTTGTTCGTCTGTATTTGGTTATTAGTTCGTGCAACGAAATCTCTATATCATTTTCATTTCTTACGCTTTCCTATAGATTCACGTATTAATACCGAAAGGTTTTTTTTTTTATCTGCTACACATTCAAGTTATTAGATCGTAAAACGAGAGCTTAATTTTAATTTTGAACGCATCTCTGTAAAAGTACGTATTAATTTCTAATGTATGACACATCTGCTTCAATTTTTAGATCGTAACACAACTTTTTTTACTTTCATTTTCAACGGTTTCGTTTAAAAGGACATATTAAAAGTTAATGTATAACAAAAATCCGTTGTCTTCTACACGCTATGCTGAATTTTTAGGCCGTAAAAGAAAAGTTATTTTCCTTGTGATCGTTTCTGTTATCTTTCGACAGAAGAATGTGTTAACAAATTGCAGTTTTTAGTTGTTTTTATCCGATCTGTACACCAAGTACAGCTCAGTACATTTTGATTGCGTGCGGCTAGACCGCTGACGCGTCCTACAGAACAGCGAATAGCTGAGTACGGAAACAGCTCACAGCGCTCCCACCCAAAACGGCAATTGTGAAGAAATCGGGTAATAATTATTATTTAAAACATGTTCCTTTTGAGGAGGGGGGGTGCATATAATATGACGTGCCTAGGGGCGCAAAATTTTTAAATCCGGCACTGGGGACAGGCACATTCCTTTGAAAATCCATGGCAATACCTTCTTCGTCTTTGCTTTTAGTACACTGTTGCTTGCAGAGACGTTTCTTATCATAAGACGTTTGGGCTTTCCTTAAATGAAGTTCCTCGCCTGCTTTCAGACTTTTCAGTTTCCTAGTCAATTGTTGTTTAAAGCCAGAATTATTCATTTTTTTCCAAACAAACCAATTGTTCTTATATTTGAACCTCTCGTGCATTCATGGTATCACATTGACTACATGTATCTGATCGAGAATACCTTAATGAAATATTGTATTCCCCTTTAACAACTAGCCATAAAACACCGGATTGTTTTGTTATTTATCCATGTGCACCTGATGGAGCTTCTCTCCATTGAGATCTTCCGGAAGGTAAGTTTTAGATGTGATAGTCAAAGAATAGTGCGACTGGTGGTTTTGGAGTGACTAAATATGCTCATGAATTGTATTCCTTGTGTCATTGCTCAAAGCATGAGACCGATTTTCGAGCTTGCCCCTTCCGTCCGATACAACACTGCCACATTATTTTAACAGTTCCTGGATAGTATGCAAAGTTCTGGGAGACATCTCATGAAGTGCCACGAAATCTTTATGATAAACAGGAATTTCACTCACACCACTATCTTTCTTCATTCTTAATTTGTACGTGTATGTATGGTCGTGAACAAGAGTTTCGCTAGGAATTTTTCGAGGACGCCTTCTTTGTTCAAGTTGCACGTCTACCGAACCATTCAAATATATCCACTGTGTATCGCGATCGGGTAAGGCATTGAACTGTTTTATGATAACACATCTATGAATTTTTTAATGAGGTGCACCTGCAGTCCTCACCTGTTTCATGCGCTTGCATCATAATTATTTTTCCTGTCCATATATCGTAAGGAATTTACATTGAAATCTCCACATACTACTAACTGCTTTGCTTGTCGGACAGGAAACTCAGTAATGCAACTAAATTTCTCTACCCTGCTTTCGCCTCTTCTTAGCATTCTGTTATGGTTGTGGACTTTTATATTCATCCATTTTTACAGCACTCTTCACACGTTATAGCTACAGACAACAATAACACAGCTTCACTAACAATGATATAATCGACAGACCTTTCGTTGAATTCAGTAATGAAACATATTCAAAGGAAAGAAAGCAGACTGGACCATCATCATTTTTTCATCAAACACGAGGAATCTCATAGGTTTTCCATCTTTCCAGGTATTTTTATTTGCTATTAATATAAGGCCCTTAGTACTTTTTGCGCCAATGAATACCTCAACAGAAACTGCACACAGGCCTGTACCACATGGCGTCATAATCCTAAAATCACAAAAAATGGACATTCGTCGCTTTTCCCCCCATGTCTTCACATGTTTTAAGAGTCGATGTTATGACAACGTTTGTGGTGCGGTCGATTTCTTGAAACAGAGACGTGAATGCATTACGTGCACGGTGCGATATCACCTCTGCTGCGGAAGTGTTTCCATCCATCTTCTTCTTAGGAATACGTATTTCTTCAAAATATAAGAAGCTCTTTCTTGGAATTGTTATACGATCTTTATGTTGAATTACAATTCTTACCTTAACGTTATTATTATACGTTAGTGAAGGAATAGGTGTGTGGGAAAAAATATTTCTAGCTAATGATACATTTGTCATACTGTACTGGAGTTGTTATAGTGAGTTACATCATTGCGAGTTCTCCATCCTATCGATGTAAGAAACTCTAAACTCTTACATGTTAAAGTGCTCTGCTTCATGTGGAGACGTAACGTAATTTCCTCTCTGGAAAAACAGACTGGATTCCCATTCTGATCTATGATATTTAACTCAAGATGCATGCCTGTCTGGAGAAACTCTGCATCGTACGTCTGAGGAACACTGGAACTGTAGTAACGTATTTATCTGCCAAAACTGAGCAGGCGACTTCAATCGAAATGTCTCCTTTATGGATGTATGAGCCCAGAATATAGACACATGGAAGATGACACTTTGCATCCGGCCGTGAGTCATGCTTGGATAACCTAATGGCAAGGCCACAGCTGGCGGTAAGTGGGAAATCCTGGTTCAAGTCGCGGTCCAGGACAAATTTTCATTATTGTCATTCCATTATACAGTTGATAGTTGCCGACATTCACAACTGCGAATACATTTCATGTACCGAATTAGTTTAGTCTTCCCTCATTCAGATGATCCAACAATCAAAACACGGATTGCTAATAAGAAGTAGGGAGCCGTTCTTCTCCAGGGTTCTAGTATCATTGCAGTACTAGTCATTTTCTACAAGAACCTTGTACTTTGTCTACTCGGTTATGGTGGTGGCTGTTCATTTAAATTAGTATATGGGGGTTTAACAGAGAAATAAATAATACACGTACAGCACTTACGCATTTCTTATTTTATAAATCCTTACGTATAGAGGGGTATATGAAAATAACTCTGTAGAACTGTAGTTCTATGTCCACATCCAGCTTATACATATTTTCTTGTATCGATGTGCAAATGACTCGTAGAGTTGAACGATGATTTCTCCTGATAGTCGACAAGTTTGGCTTCCATTTCCAACAGATTTCTCCACATTTTCTCGTGGAACTGTTAGACGTAAAGTTCCCAGCTTTGTCGAAAGTCTAGGGCATACTGGGTCTCATGATTGGAATACATTAGATTCTTAAAAGTGAATCCCTAAACATCCGTGAACTCTCTATTGTGAAATATTTTAAATGTTTGCATTAGGTCTCCTCTCATGATGGTCTGTTCACCTAATATCATTGAGGGTAAGTGAACGTTTCCATGGAATGGAATAGCAACCTGCATGGAGTCACCAAATAGACAAATCCATTCATCCATGGATAATGTTACTTTGGCGTCACTATGTCGTGAGTTTTCTAATACTACCAAAGGGTTGAATTCACGATCTAACTTCATACCCAAAATGAAGCATTTAATGGCACATCTGTTTCAAATATAGATAAGACTATATTGCATTATTTCTGCATCAGGTGGGTGCTGCTGTAATGATGTCCTCTTGTGTGCAAGGAGAAACAAGGAAAAACTACCAGGTAAGCATATATTATAATTTATCAACTTCCTTTGTTATTTATCATTATTATCATCAGTGATACTAATGCTTATATGCCGACTCTCTCGCTGCTATATGCCTTGACATGCTTACAGTCTGAGAGCTCTCAAATGACTATGAGGGAAGTTTGACACCGGTGTGTCAGACCCACCATACTTGCTCCGGACACTGCGAGAGGGCTGTACAAGCAATGATCACACGCACGGCACAGCGGACACACCAGGAACCGCGGTGTTGGCCGTCGAATGGCGCTAGCTGCGCAGCATTTGTGCACCGCCGCCGTCAGTGTCAGCCAGTTTGCCGTTGCATACGGAGCTCCATCGCAGTCTTTAACACTGGTAGCATGCCGCGACAGCGTGGACGTGAACCGTATGTGCAGTTGACGGACTTTGAGCGAGGGCGTATAGTGGGCATGCGGGAGGCCGGGTGGACGTGCCGACGAATTGCTCAACATGTGGGGCGTGAGGTCTCCACAGTACATCGATGTTGTCGCCAGTGGTCGGCGGAAGGTGCACGTGCCCGTCGACCTGGGACCGGACGGCAGCGACGCACGGATGCACGCCAAGACCGTAGGATCCTGCGCAGTGCCGTAGGGGACCGCACCGCCACTTCCCAGCAAATTAGGGACACTGTTGCTCCTGGGGTATCGGCGAGGACCATTCGCAACCGTCTCCATGAAGCTGGGCTACGGTCCCGCACACCGTTAGGCCGTCTTCCGCTCACGCCCCAACATCGTGCAGCCCGCCTCCAGTGGTGTCGCGACAGGCGTGAATGGAGGGACGAATGGAGACGTGTCGTCTTCAGCGATGAGAGTCGCTTCTGCCTTGGTGCCAATGATGGTCGTATGCCTGTTTGGCGCTGTGCAGGTGAGTGCCACAATCAGGACTGCATACGACCGAGGCACACAGGGCCAACACCCGGCATCATGGTGTGGGGAGCGATCTCCTACACTGGCCGTACACCACTGGTGATCGTCGAGGGGACACTGAATAGTGCACAGTACATCCAAACCGTCATCGAACCCATCGTTCTACCATTCCTAGACTGGCAAGGGAACTTGCTGTTCCAACAGGACAATGCACGTCCGCATGTATCCTGTGCCACCCAACGTGCTCTAGAAGGTGTAAGTCAACTACCCTGGCCAGCAAGATCTCCGGATCTGTCCCCCATTGAGCATGTTTGGGACTGGATGAAGCGTCGTCTCACACGGTCTGCACGTCCAGCACGAACGCTGGGCCAACTGAGGCGCCAGGTGGAAATGGCATGGCAAGCCGTTCCACAGGACTACATCCAGCATCTCTACGATCGTCTCCATGGGAGAATAGCAGCCTGCATTGCTGCGAAAGGTGGATATACACTGTACTAGTGCCGACATTGTGCATGCTCTGTTGCCTGTGTCTATGTGCCTGTGGTTCTGTCAGTGTGATCATGTGATGTATCTGACCCCAGGAATGTGTCAATAAAGTTTCCCCTTCCTGGGACAATGAATTCACGGTGTTCTTATTTCAATTTCCAGGAGTGTATAATATTTTTAGTGACAGTGTATACAGATTTTTCAGATCATATGAACTTTGTAAGCAGCAATTTGCATGAAAATGCTGTGAGACGACGCGGCCATTTGGATACACTTTTAATAACGTTACTTATGTCATGACCACACTTCTATTTTTCAACAACTTTACACGTTTAGACTTTCCGTCATTTTCAAGGGCTACAGAACACAACACAAAACTGGTATCAGAAGATATGAAAATATGATACATTTCACCACTGATAAGGGACTATTACAACGACTAGAATATGGCTTCCTAGCTTACCATTGTTATGTCAGTTATGTCACATCATTAGATACGTTGTATCATATCAACATTCTCGATCACGAGACAAGTGCCAACTGCTACCAAGGGAAAATTTTGGAAGCCAAGTGGACTAAACTGCTAAACGTCGCTGGGTACGTGGTACACGCTGCAATTTGTTTCTGATTACAATCACAATGTCCACCGTTACAGCGCATAAAATAAGTTCATCAGTCAACATGGAAATCACTTACAATGTTTTATAAAAAGTGTTACTTTATAAAACAATGTGTAAGAATTTTGTTGTTTAATACATTGAAAGACCACACTGGCGCTGGAGCCAACTGTCTGTTAACAAACATTTTTTTTTTACAACTTACAGCACATAAATTACTTCCATGAGCAAAAGTTCATAAATCTTTCACAAAAGTTAAATTTACAGAGATTACTAGAGGGTTGCTAGGGAACTGATTAGATTTGGCACACGTAAGATAACTTACATAAGATCGCCTGTGGGTGTATGACAGTAAAACTGTTTTCTGTGAGTAACAGACATTGTAGACCGCCATGACGTAATTAAAGAAGGGGGGTGGGGCAAAGTGGTACACAATGTTAATCTTAGCATACTAAAAATCCTGTAAAACTGTTTGTAATATTGTGGCTACCAATGTTTATTAAGTGACAGCTTAAATAAAGTATCGCGAAAGCGTTGTGAAACAGATATACTAGCGCTATTGTTAACAGTTTTCAACTTGTGTTATTCAGTGTGAAGCGCTGAGCGGCCGCTTGTAAGTATTCTATCGGCACATTTAAGATAACGTATATAAGATCTACTACGGTAGTATGTGTAGTTTAACAGTGTGTACCCCTTTCTTTAATTATGTCATGGCGCTTTACAACGATTGTTATTCACGGAAAACAGATCTTATGTACGTAATCTTAAGTGTGCCTACTTGAATCAGTTCTCTTACAACCCTCTAGTAATCTCTATAAATTTATCTTTTATGAAATGTTTATTAACTTTTGCTCATGGAAGTAATTTATGTGCTATAAGTTGTAAAAGAAAAGATTAGATGACAAATTTGATACATTTTGTTTTATAAAGTAATACATTTTTTAAAACATTGCAAGTGATTTCCATGTTGAATGATGAACTTATTTTATACGTTGTAACGGTGAACATTGTGATTGTAATCAGAAACAAATTTCAGCGTGTGCCACGTACCCAGCGACGCTTAGCAGTTTAGTCCACTTGGCATCCAAAATTTTCCATTTGTAGCAGTTCGCACTTCTCTCGTGATCGGGAATGTTGACATGATACAACGTATCTAATGACTTTACATAACTGACATAACATTCGTAAGCTAAGAAGCCATATTCTAGTCGCTGTAAGACGTCTCTTATCAATGGTGAAATGTGTCATATTTCCGTATCTATTGATACCAGTTTTGTGTTGTATTTTATAGTCTTCGAAAATTATGGAAAGTACGATTGTTGAAAAATAAAAGTGTGGTCAAGACATAAGTAAAGTTATTAAAAGAACATTTTAAGGCAAGTATGTTTGATACTAAATGCAATGCAGCAGTGCTCGGTGTTAATTTATAACCAGTGATGCACTCACTCGTAATTTGAACAGGGTGTTCTGGGACCTTGGAACTCAAATGACAATGGTCGTGCAATTCCTCTACTGATAAATAATAGAGCATGATTGCTACTGGTCGAGAGCACAGGGACTGCCCACGATCGACAGCAGCAATGGCGGTCAACTGTTTACATTAAGCACCACAACTGATAGTAAATTGTTTAAATAGCACCACATGGAGATGAATAAGAGGTCTTTCACGACAAGCACGGCTGTGAGGGCACTGGGAGCGCAAGAACAGGGGGCATGGGCTGTGCACTGTGTAGGAATGGGGCAGGTGTTGGGGCTCACAGGTGAGGGAGTCAAGGGTTGGGAGTGGCCTTCACGAGACGTTGTCATGAAGACGTCATGACCTTGGTGCAGTTGTCCATATGGGATCGTGTCAGCGATTCCAGGAATGCTGATGTTTACGCCAACGAATTCCTGGCCCGTTCTCTCACTGATCCCCTACTTGCAACTGTCCAAAAAATATACCAGGTTAGTTCAGAAAATGATTTTCGGAGACACCTTACAGATATTTAGCTCTGGTGACCTTCAGATTTTTGCCCTCATCTATTAACACAATCCTACCAGTACTGTCTCCACTGTTCCGTATAGTACCGGCACGACTATTCTTGGTATGTTACCAGCCTAGATGAGTCATCACTATTTTAACTCCTTGTACACCTACATAAATACTGCGCAAGCCATCGTACGCTGCACCAGTTCTAGCCGTTTCCTTACCTGTTCCCTCGGAAATGGAACGAAGAAAAGACAACTTTCTATATGCCTTTCTACATGTCGTAATTTCTCTCAGTTTATTACGGTATATTGAAGATGTCTCTCAGTTTATCTTCATAGTCTATATGCAAAGTGTACGTTGGCAGCAGTAGACTCATTCTGCAGTCAGCTTCTGATGCCGGTTCTCTAAATTTTCTCAGTAGTACCTCACGAAAAAAATGTCGTCTTTCATCCTAGGCTTCCCATTTGAAGTCACAAAGAATCTCCATAATACTTGTGTTGTGATCGAACCTACCAGTAACAAATGTAGCAAGAAACCTTTGAATTACCTCGATGTCCTCCTTTAATCTGACGTAGTGGTGTTCCCACGCACTTGAGCAGCACTCAACAACGCGTCGCACTCTTGTTATATACTTAGGCTTCTGTGTAGATAATCTACACTACGCTAAAATTCTCCCAATAAAGATAAGTCAACCACTCACCTTCCTCACTACCAACCCAACATGACGTCCTCGTTTCATTTCATATGGAGGATGTGTAAGCGCTTCGCAGCGGAACTTTTGCAACGTAATCGAAACAGGCTTGGAAACATGTAGGCCTGTCCACATTACTGTGAGAAAAACAGAACATTAGCAAGCAGTCTTTTTCTTGGGTTCACTAGTGTATATCGTTATAAGATAATGTGTAGGTTGTGTGATGAGACTGAAATAATTACGGCACTGTGTATGTGAGGTGGCATCATTCCAGCTGACAGATATGATTGTAGTGGCTTGACTAAGCTCTGCCTCAACCAACAACGACTTTGGCTGATGATCATCACATACATCTATGATAAAAGCCCATGAGTGATCTTCCGACAGAAGTTGAAGTCCCTCACATCAGCTCTAGCATCGGCATGTTTTACAGTAGGATTATCATTCAGTCTCACCCTAGCCCTAGCGTTCTAGTCAGGAAGCCCTGACATTTTGTTAAACTGATTGTCCTTTCCATATTCCTTGACCCACCAATGGAATTGATTGCTATCATTTTTCATAGCTGATTTATAATGATCTTCCTCGTTATACTGTAAGAAACATACACTTGCCAGGACTGTATGTTGTAAAACCATTGCAATGTTGACTAATCTATAGTTTAGCCAATATCTCTGATAATCTACAGCTTACGTGTTCTTCCGCACCGCAAATCTTGTAAGATCTGTCTGTTGGAGACTCCACTGGGCACAATCATGCAGGCATGCAGATAAGGAATAAAGCTCGGGCCAGTCTCTCTGATTCACACCTACAATAGCTTCCCGGGAAACGTCTCCAAAGTAACTGCCTGGAGAGAGAAACTGCCCTTGGCCTCAAGCCTGTCTTGCACAGACACTTTGCGGTATGTGCTTAGTATACTTTTGGGAAGCTGAGTACTTACAATTAAGTAAAGTGCATTGATCGGTAACGACATAGAAGACCAAATTATTTACATTCTGTACTCTTACAAGAGCTGTTAAATTCCTTAATAATAATTGAAAATTCTTCTTCTGTGCACTTTTAACACGCTTTTTCTTTAACTGGCACAGCGTAGAAAGCTCCAGCGGTGACAATAGACAGAGCACTTCAACGGCATCACATATATCCATTGTAAGTGCGATTCGTTGACAGTATTATTATAAATATTTTAAGCACCACGGTCAGTGTGTAAATGGGTTTCACATTAAGACTCCACAAGTCTGGGCTTCAATCCTCCGCCAGTCCTAGGATTTATTGCCCCTTTTCACGTCTGGGAATCTTGCGCTGCTCCCTCAAATTAACTTGACCACCTGTCGAATGCATGAACAATCAACTTTGCAGTGCGGATCGCTGCGAGACATGCAGGAAGAGAGGCAATGAAGTTCTGGAAGGTAGCGACAGCAGTGTGGAACCATGCCGACTCGACCGACAGCAGTGTGGAACCATGCCGATTCTACGGGGAGGAACCATGCCGACTCCAGTGCCGTGTCCAGCTGCGCTACGTTTCTCGGTTGAGTATCTATGCCGTGAACAGCCCAGGTGTTACCACAGATTCTCGATTCGGAATAAATGGGGGCAGTTTGATGGCCACGCACATACACTGCGAGCTTTGTGACAAGTTGCATTGTCTGGTGGGTACAGGGCAATGTGACAAGGGAAAACACACTGTATATAGGGGTGGACATGTTCCCTAAGGGTAGATGATGTGTATTGATCCACACGTGCTTTCCAGAATAGCGGGATCATCCAGGGAATGCCACGAAAACATTCCCCAGAACATAATGCTCCTTTCTTGTTTGCTTTCAGGCGTTTCACACCACACAAGCCGACGACCGTTGCAGGATGGAGCAAAAACTTGATCCATCTGAAAAGGTCACCTGTCACCACTCAGTGGTATTGGCGTGCAAATTCCGTTGAGCAGAATCTGGTGGTGTTTCCCTGGTTCATCTTGGCAGTCAGTTGCTCAGTAGTTGCGCGTCTATTCTCCCGTACACATCTCAACAGGTCATTTTGCCATGCACGGTATACTTTAACCACGGTGGCGCGCTAGCAGTTTACAAACTTTGTTGTTTCGGAAATGCTTCAACCCTTGGCCAACGATCATGCCCTTTTGGACGTCAGATAAACCGCTCCGTTTCGCATTACGATAAAGACTACACTGTTCTTCCGCGTCCACCCGATAAACTTTATACACCCTCCACTGCTAGTGCTGTATCCTGCCGTCTTTTTAAATGGTTACTGCACGTTGATGTCGAACATATTCAGTGGTCACATTAATGTTACTGGACCGTGCCTGTGTATATGAAAAATGCCACGTTTCAGCAAAGTTCGGAATCCACGGAAGAAGGCAGGTTTCTCTATAACTAGTTGGGTGAGTTAGTGAACAGCGTGGAGGCAGGTAAGGGCAAACATCCTCGAATGGTACCATATTTAGTAAATCACTGTGGCGTTGAAACCCGTCTTTAGGTTGACGACAGCTTTACCTAAAACGTACAAAATGGAAGCGTACTAGATATGTCATGTGCAAGACTGGTTCAGTAAATGAGATAACCAGAACTCTAACAGGTTTATAAATATTCCGTGTGAAATAAATCACGTATATAGATAGAAGAGATGATCAGTTGTTTCAAGCGTCGCCGGTAGATGAAGGTATCCGTGTCGTTTTCACTTCGAAACACAGCTTCAACATAGAGGCTTTGACGGATACGTTGCCGGCGGTTGAAGCTCGAGATTTAACAAGTTTTTTAGGTTTAAAGGAAACATGCACAGCTGCCATATTATGCAAATTTACGGAAAGGATGTAATGACACGACAACAGGTATGGATTTGGTGCCAGGAATTTGGTAAAAGCAGAACAGATGTGAAGAATTTTTTCAAGCCAATCGTCGCATTCATGTGAGGAAGTTTCCACAGAAAGTACAACCACCATTGGCAGTTTAGCGGATATTATGCATAATGCACTGGACTACTGAAATTCGTTTCCTCGTTAGGTACCGCGGCGCCTCTCAGACGAGAATAAAGCATTCCGAACAAGTTTCTCCCAGCACAATTTCAAGCGGCATCAGCCAGAGGTTGCCCCATTCTTCCACAGTTTCGTCATAGAAGACGAGACGTGGACGCACCACGTCACACATGACACGAACACGCCTAGGAATAACGGAGGACATTTGGTAGTTACTGACTATGAAATTAATTTGGTTTTGAAAAAAGTTTTCTGAATGAGAAAGGTGGCTATCTAAAATGGTATATCCTGTAAACAAATCATTTTCACTAGTTTTGGAGAAGACGAGATGTGAAAAAAACGATCCTCAAAGTAAATTTCGGCCTCGGTCGCAGTCTTTTGGGACGCGAAGGGCGTGTAGCTGAATAATTTCCTCACCCATGGAGAGACCGTGAATGCTATCAGCTATTGTGTTGGCACGGTTGCAGAGGGCGAGTAGGAGGAAACGAAAGGAATTGCTTTCCAAAGGTGTGTTGGTGCACCACAGAGCCCGATTACATACAGTCTCGATTACAAGTGATAGAGACCGGCGTTTTTGACGGACTGTATCGGAGACACCCCATACACCCTGGGTCTCGCAACAAGCCATTTTAGCTCTTCGGATCGTAGACGAAGGACCTGGCCGCTTGCGACTTCAGAACCGATGCCATTAAGAGGCTGCTGTAAGTGGGCTCCTATACCTGGTCCTAGATTTCTGTTACGCCAGGTTTACAGATGCAAAAATACTTGTACATCCATGGCGACTACGTGGAAAAGTAATATGTAGCAGTAAATTGGAAAGTTTGTAGATCTATTTCATTTGCTGAATAAATCTTTCCTCATGGAGGACTTCTTGCCATTTTCTTTGCTTGATCCTGACACATCCAACGTTCGCTTCAAATTGAGACCCGTTGTTTCAAAACTCGCTTTCTGCAAAGCCCTAATTTTTCAGGAATCGCGAAAGACAGTTTAGGGGTTTGTTTATAGCTAAAAATTTCGCAGCCTTCACATTTAATGTATTAGTTTCTAAACGGCAATTGATATATGCATAAATGAAAAGAAACTGAAGACGTACGTTTAAAAAAGGCCATGAAAATGTAAAGTTATTTAAATCTTTGATTTGTGCGTAATACATTGATGTACAACTACCTTTCTTATCATACATTTACCAAGGAAATACAATAAACAGCAATATTACATACAAATATTTTAAGTATTTCTGACGTAGAATGCAGTTATGGTATTAAGGAAAACATTTAAATATTTTAGGTAAATCCCAGTATCATGTTTACTGTATGTAAATTGACGGTGGAGAAATGAACGGAAGGGGATTACTGATGTCAGCTGCATCGGGAAATTCAGCGGAGATGAGTGAAGACGTGTACCAGACTGCGATTGCAACCTGGCATCTCCTGCTTATTAGGCAGGTGTGTTAACCACTGCGCCATCCGGAACACAGTGGTACCGCAACTGCGCGGACTGGGATTCAGTGTTTATAGTATAATGTGTCACTCTGTTTCCCTAATATCTATATTTACCTTAACATCACTTATATTTGCAGTATTCACAGCACTATTCCTCAATACTGTATACTTTCCCTGGCATCATTGGATACTTCAACTAACTTAGTCAACTTTGCCATAGTTCGATTCTTTTCTTTACTGACAATTCATTGTTTCCATTTTTCGGCCTACAGTCATGACTCTAAAGGATTTCTGCCTTTTCTTCAGGATCTCTACTATAGTTGGCTCCACAAAATATGTATACCTAAGAGAAATCTGAACTTTTAACTTGCCTACAGTATGACGATACAGGAGCTCCCGAAAATGTGAAAAGTAGTATAACGAAACTTACATAATTTGAAATACTGCCTATGCAGTGCTAGTCTCTTTCAACTGCTGAATGAAATACTAATCAGAAGTATTGGCAAATGTTTATCATACATTTCATCGTAGGGTAAGCCAGCAGCATAATACGCCCTGGGATCGCTTACGGACGTATAGTCTCTTGAAAGCCGGCCGTATCTGGCACCCCACGACCCCGCACTTTCTTCACTGTATCTTCTAGTGGTTCTTTTATATGACACTCTTCTTCTCTTCCTTCTCCCTTCAAATTCTATTATAGGTTCAGAGTATTCTCCTGTTATTTTACTTAGAAATAAACTTGTAAACACAGGCTAAGAGCATATACATCACCTTTGCCGTTTTGGAGAAACAGATTTTAAAAAAACGATCCTCACTTCCATATATTGGAATGCTTAAATATTTCATCGTTTTCCTGAAACTCCCAGGTGAGAGTAACACAGGTAGATAGGCGCTGCGCAGGTCAGGAAAGGGGTAGAAGCGTGGGTGTGTCCGCTGCTTGCTGCACACTTGTCATGGTGGCGTGCGACCTCGCCCGCCGCTTTGCTATGCTGCAGGCGCCTTCGTTTGCTGCTACTATGTATACAATCTGGTCATCAGCACATACGGTGCGGTGCAGGCAGCGCTATTTCGCACGCGTGTGCACAAAATTGCAATGCGACCTGCAGAGGTCCCGGCCAGGGCGTGCAACGTGCGGTGTGCAGTCCCACGGACGCTGGGAATGGGAGCATTACTAGGCCCCCCGCGCGCCTAGAACGTGTTACTGTATCAGTCCACACCCGGCTGCCTAGCCCTCGTCGGAAAACTGCACAGCCCAGAGAATACTAATAGGTGCGGGAACCGACCCAGCAGTGGCAGCGACGACTCCCTAGAAACTACTAGAAAACAAACTTGAAAATAAAAACTATTTGAATATGAGCTGGAGATAATTCCAGGAAACCAATTGTCTTTACACACTACTGTTTTCCAGCGAACGCTGGATCCGTAACGCACGGATTCGTGCTTGGCGGCGACCGAGAGCTCTGTTTTTCGCTCTCCGATGTTGTCTGTTGTGGTACAGGCTCAGCAGTCCAAAGCAGTGGCACCTTTAGGTACCTCTAACGCTATCGTTACAAAACGGCGCAAATGAGTGTGACGTGGACACGACCACTTTTCGAAATTGGGACCACTACGAGCGCTTCACTTACAGCGAACGCTACAGCTAGTTTGATAGGTCGTTTACAGTTTACAAGGTCTGAAGTCTTATTACGTGCTTTGAGGGCTTCAAGTGGGGACAGAATAAGCATAATTTTAAACAGAATCTCACCTAAGGGCATTTCCCGCATAATTGTGACAGATATGTGATTTATCCCCCTCTCCCGAGGGGTTCGTGGTAAGGAAGTGAAATTAAATTGTTGTGAATATTGTACGCTTACATTTCTAACAAACCAACTAATGTGGCAGCTAAGCCAAATATTAATCGCTGTTGAAGTAAAGTGGAAGAGGGTATAGTGAGAGTACAACGAAATGCATTGTGACTTTCCTATGTATTTTAGCGTATTATTGACACACGATTTGATTGCTTACATATCTCGTAATTACCAAAATGACAGTAAACTACTGTCGCTATCTCATTCAGTGGACCTTGCAGAATGAAATGGATTCTTTACCTTCATCTTTCATTGCAGAACGTATGTATCCGGATGAGATATAATACTCAGAATATATGTTGTATAGAAATTTGCTCCAATTAAAAATTCTGAAAGTCCGAAATGGAAATTTGAAAGTCTTCTGTATTGTAATCGTACACACAATGCATGTGATTTCAGGTTCTGTGTCAGTATCATAAACACTGATGAAAAGTATCATGGACACATATTAACGGACATTAATATGATGTGTTTCCATCCCTTGCCTTTATGACGGCGTGAAATATGCTGGAGACACTTTCTATGAGATGTCTGAATGTCTGGGGAGGAGTGGTAACCCCTTCTTCCTCAAGAGTCGATATCGGAAAAGGTAGTGATGTTGGACGCTGGGGTCTGGAGCGAAGTCGACGTTCTAAATCATGCTAGTGGTGTCGTATTTTATTTTATTTTATTTACATGTCAAGTTCCGTAGGACCAAATTGAGGAGAAAATCTCCAAGGTCATGGAACGTATCAGTACATGAACTTAAAACATAAAAGTACTAACAGAAAAATAAATGTTCATGAACCTGAAAGAAAATCAGTCCATAAGTTTAAGCAAACGCTATCAATATCACAATGAGAATCAGCTTAATTTTTCAAGGAACTCCTCGACTGAATAGAAGGAGTGACCCATGAGGAAACTCTTCAGTTTCGATTTGAAAGCGCGTGGATTACTACTAAGATTTTTGAATTCGAGTGGCAGCTTATTGAAAATGGATGCAGCAGTATACTGCACACCTTTTTGCACAAGAGTTACGGAAGTCCGATCCAAACGAAGGTTTGATTTCTGCCGAGTATTAACCGAGTGAAAGCTGCTTATTGTTGGAAATACACTAATATTGGTAACAAGAAACGATAATAAGGAATATACATATTGAGAGGCCAATGTCAAAATACCCAGACTCGTGAACAGAGGTCGACAAGAGGTTCGTGAACTCACACCACTTATTGCCCCAACCGCCCGTTTCTGAGCCAAAAATATCCTTCTAGAATGGGAAGAGTTACCCCCGAAACGTCCCCTTTGAACAATTATACACGACTGTCCTTAAACTGGCACACAATATTTTTAGCGCAACGCATCTAACTTTCAATAATCCCTACAAAAGAATGGCCCTGACTAACATTAACCTATACCTTTCACAAATCACTTACCTCACAAAAATCTTCGTTACTCGAACTACCGCAATACAGCGAGCACCACTACTGCCAGCTAAATAAAAGATTCAAACTACGGAAGGCACTAACTACTGATAGGCATAGTTAGCAAATGAAAGATTTTAATAGAGAACAAACAATGTATTTACCTTAATAGTATTGAAAAATCATAATATACCTAGCAGTTCATGCCATCCAGTCTTACAAATTTCAAAACTCCGCCATTTCTCTTCCCACATCCACCACTGCTGGCGGCTCACCTCCAACTGCGCAACGCTACGCGCTGTTCACCTCCAGCTGCCCAACACTACAATGGCAGACAATAATGCATACTAGCCACACTCTGCACACAGCACAGCCAGTGATTTTCATACAGAGCGCTACGTAATGTTGGCAATAAGAAAACATAAACAGCCTACTTACATAGCCCCCATGCTCCCTACAAAAAATTTTACAAATTGTTTTGGGCAGTGGCCAATACAGATTTGAAAAAAATTTTCATAGTTACAATAACAAAGATATCAAATGCACAAACTTATTGATACAATGTTGGTCATAAGCTAAAATTTTCTCACAGTCCATAAAGACAGTCCTGATCATTCATCACAGTAAAATTGCAGTGTTTTTCTTAAAGCCTGAGCAGTAAAAGAAAATGCACACGTAAGTAGTGGATTTCCATGCAGTCTTGAAGAAGTAGTGTTGTCCTTCCAACGGAAAGACAGTGCTGACTCTCGACATGCAGACAGGTAATGGGCCCCAACAGAGCAAACCCACAGCAGAGTCATTCGAAGTTTTGAAGAATATTGGTAGGTAGGTCATCACAGAGTAGACCCACTGTAGTCCTGGTAGAGATTACGGTATTGGTGGGCCACCAGAGGTGCAGACCCACTGCAGTAGAAATAATGGTACAGGTGAGTCAGCAAAGGTGTAGACCCACTGTAGTCCTTGTAGAAATAATGGTATTGGTGGGTCATCAAAGATGTAGACCCACTGTAGTCCTTGTATAGATGGCCAGCAGCCATCTGCTGCGACTGTGCAGGTGCACAATCACCATCGAAGAGTCTTGCGGACAATATAGCAAATCCATAACCACCACTTGTGTACTCACAAAGTTTTTGGAATTATCCTTAGAACCAGCAATGCTGTTATTCAGTCCTTTGCTGAATTATTAACACACGTTCAAACACTAACAGTCCCTACTTCTCACATATTGTCCATATACTATGACCAACAGAAACGTGTGCAGTGAAATGGAACTTACAAGTTAATAATATGATGAACTGGGGTCAATTACAATTCTATAACATAAGAATACAATTACAAAGGTACAAAATACATCATTAAAGAACATAACAATACAGATAACATTTGTAGTACAGGCTTTACAAAAGAATCGAAATAACATATATATCAGTGTTACAGGAATTATGACATGAGTACATACATAAAAGATCAGAATAACTTTCGAAACATTAACTTCACACATGAGCATTAAAACAGAACAGAATAAATAATGTCTAAACATCGTTACAAAGAAAATAACATATTATCAGACAAATTCTACAACATAACTCTTATTAGCTAAACACATTAAGACAGGAAAAACAAAAATTCACATAGTGTAATAACACAAAAATACAGGACAGGGTTTGTTTTCAGTGTGACATTTGGTACTGCAGTCCACCCCAAAACTTCATTCCATATATCTTTCCTCTTATTTCAACATTTGTTTTCAACAAAAAAGTTCTATACAAGCATGCTTTCTGTATTTATATGTTCACACATTTCTTACCTCATTATTTATTTTCCATTATCTTACCTCATCATTTATTTCCAAGAAAATCCTACCTACACCTGTTGTCCTTAAACCCTACTTTTTTGGTTCATATCCTCTTTCAAAATACTTATTTGGCCAAACCATTTTCTTATAGCTTCTCAATGCATTTCTTCCAATTCATCACAATTTGTTCTCTTATATGGCCTACCCCATCTTAAGCTAACTTAAATCTACTGAGCTCAGATGCTAAACTAAGGGACGAGACAATGCAGCAGCACAAAACAATTATCACAAACAGCAACGACAAGAAAATGCAAATTGGCAAAGCAAGCAGCAATATTACAACTAATATAAGGCAATGAGCAGCTAACAAGAAAAATAAATCAGTAGTAAAACTGGCTTAACAGAGTAATGTAAAGTGAAATTTAGTAGCACTATGCCTGGCAAACAGCAGCAGCAAATGCAATAACTTATATCTAAACATGACATAGCTCAAGCATAAAAAATATTACAGTAAAAATGGCCATGTTTAATACCTATGTCACATCTTAACACTAGAGTGATGCATCACAAAAACTTACTCTGCAAGAAAGTTACCAAGTCATTAAAAAAATTATTTATGCAATTCCTGTGGAGGGAAATGTCTATTTGTGCTCTCTTTTCTAAGAAAGTATATCATAAACATATTCTTTACTGGGTCTGTAGACAGAAAATAGTGATATTAGTACATCTATTAAATTTTATAATAATCAATGCTGCAGTGCAGCTAGAAACTAGATATTAAAGAAAATGAGCAAATATGTACAAAGGAAGGCATGAAACATCATTCATTAGCCATATGGCATTTCATAAGGTAGTAAAAAAAAATCTCTCAACTAGAAAGACAATAGTCATAATCAGGTGTACAGACATAAAAATATTTCTCGTCATTTCATTAGGCATTTCAGTAAATATCATAAATTAAGAGCTCCACAGTGTTATCATTTGTTTTCAGGTTTGAGGGTGTCGTATTTGCGATGCTTTCTACAAAGGAATGTCAATAGTGAGGATAATGGCCCCTTTTTTTTCTCCACCTGTGCCTCTGAAAGGCACACACTAATGGCTTTTTTCCAGGCGACTGTCGTGCAGCTGGGTGCCCATGACTCATTACGTGAAGGTGGCCACATAACTTTCTTACTGAAATATTTACGACATCAGTTTGCATTACAGTGACAGTCTCATATAAAAAATTTCACAGGTCGAGAATTTGTGTTGCAAATGTGTAGAAACAAAATCCTATGAATATTACAGTGTTCAAAAAGTTTTCGTCGACATTGTGATACATTCACGCATTTACACACATTTCATAACTCTTAAAGTACGATTCTTGGTTTCCAACATCCTTTTCCACAAATCAGAGTCCCTAACCACTACTCATTAATCATATACATATTCGTCGACACTTCTTCAATATTTCACCATAATAAATACGTAGCATAATCAAATTCCTCATATACGGAAACATCATTTTATTGATCATAAACATACCTCAACAGCATAATACACATCGTCGTCGTAAAAATAACATCATAACACCTCAGTCAAATTTCAAAAACGTTGTAGCTTTCTGCAATAATGTCAAAACCTAAAAAAAATTCTCTCCTCATTTCAATAGTGTCCTCTACCACAAACGTACTTTAAAATCATGCTCCCTTACCAAATACATCATTCAAAGCTCTCATAGTATCACAATGGTTCTGAAAAAATATGAACAGTTCACAATGTACAGACAAAATACAATTTCATAAGTGTGAAGTTACCCAACTGTGTAACTGCGTAAACATGTGTCACTGATGTAGTAAAAAAAAATGTTTATCTCTCAGTTAAATGATCAGATAGCTGTGTAATTTCTGTGTTAGAGAAATATAGTACCGATGTGTAAAGTTGTATAAGCAAATACCATATTAGCTAGGGCTCCTTGTGCTTGCCAAACACATGGTACACAAAGTAAGCGTGTACCCCCCTGAGGATTATTGTAATTATACCCTTAGGTATTACAGATTACAGCAATGGAATGAAATGTATCACGGAAAACCTTTGTATCATTGTACTTCAAATATCTTTAAAATTAAATTATTTAAGTACTAAATTAATCACTCAAATACGTGTCCTGTAGCGCTAAATGTGCGTCCTGCTGTAAGATTTTACAAAGGTACGGACGGTGTTTAGAAAGGATAGATTGCATGCAACCAGTGGTGGAGTGTTCGTCGCTGTTAGTAGTAGTTTATCCTGTAGTGAAGTAGAAGTGGATAGTTCCTGTGAATTATTATGGGTGGAGGTTACACTCAACAACCGAGCTAGGTTAATAATTGGCTCCTTTTACCGACCTCCCGACTCAGCAGCATTAGTGGCAGAACAACTGAGAGAAAATTTGGAATACATTTCACATAAATTTTCTCAGCATGTTATAGTCTTAGGTGGAGATTTCAATTTACCAGATATAGACTGGGACACTCAGATGTTTAGGATGGGTGGTAGGGACAGAGCATCGAGTGACATTATACTGAGTGCACTATCCGAAAATTACCTCGAGCAATTAAACAGAGAACCGACTCGTGGAGATAACATCTTGGACCTACTGATAACAAACAGACCCGAACTTTTCGACTCTGTATGTGCAGAACAAGGAATCAGTGATCATAAGGCCGTTGCAGCATCCCTGAATATGGAAGTTAATAGGAATATAAAAAAAGGGAGGAAGGTTTATCTGTTTAGCAAGAATAATAGAAGGCAGATTTCAGACTACCTAACAGATCAAAACGAAAATTTCTGTTCCGACACTGACAATGTTGAGTGTTTATGAAAAAAGTTCAAGGGAATCGTAAAATGCGTTTTAGACAGGTACGTGCCGAGTAAAACTGTGAGGGACGGGAAAAACCCACCGTGGTACAACAACAAAGTTAGGAAACTACTGCGAAAGCAAAGAGAGCTTCACTCCAAGTTTAAACGCAACCAAAACCTCTCAGACAAACACAAGCTAAACGATGTCAAAGTTAGCGTAAGGAGGGCTATGCGTGAAGCGTTCAGTGAATTCGAAAGTAAAATTCTATGTACCGACTTGACAGAAAATTCTAGGAAGTTCTGGTCTTACGTTAAATCAGTAAGTGGCTCGAAACAGCATATCCAGACACTCCGGGATGATGATGGCATTGAAACAGAGGATGACACGCGTAAAGCTGAAATACTAAACACCTTTTTCCAAAGCTGTTTCACAGAGGAAGACCGCACTGCAGTTCCTTCTCTAACTCCTCGCACAAACAAAAATATGGCTGACATCGAAATAAGTGTCCAAGGAATAGAAAAGCAACTGGAATCACTCAACAGAGGAAAGTCCACTGGACCTGACGGGATACCAATTCGATTCGACACAGAATACGCGAAAGAACTTGCCCCCCTTCTAACAGCCGTGTACCGCAAGTCTCTAGAGGAACGGAAGGTTCCAAATGATTGGAAAAGAGCACAGGTAGTGCCAGTCTTCAAGAAGGGGCGTCGAGCAGATGCGCAAAAGTATAGACCTATATCTCTGACGTCGATCTGTTGTAGAATTTTAGAACATGTTTTTTGCTCGCGTATCATGTCGTTTTTGGAAACCCAGAATCTACTCTGTAGGAATCAACATGGATTCCGGAAACAGCGACCGTGTGAGACCCAACTCGCTTTATTTGTTCATGAGACCCAGAAAATATTAGATACAGGCTCCCAGGTAGATGCTATTTTCCTTGACTTCCTGAAGACGTTCGATACAGTTCCGCACTGTCGCCTGATAAACAAAGTAAGAGCCTACGGAATATCAGACCAGCTGTGTGGCTGGATTGAAGAGTTTTTAGCAAACAGAACGCAGCATGTTGTTATCAATGGAGAGACGTCTACAGACGTTAAAGTGGCCTCTGGCGTGCCACAGGGGAGTGTTATGGGACCATTGCTTTTCACAATATATATAAATGACCTAGTAGATAGTGTCGGAAGTTCCATACGGCTTTTCGCGGATGATGCTGTAGTATACAGAGAAGCTGCAGCATTAGAAAATTGTAGCGAAATGCAGGAAGATCTGCAGCGGATAGGCACTTCGTGCAGGGAGTGGCAACTGACCCTTAACATAGACAAATGTAATGTATTGCGAATACATAGAAAGAAGGATCCTTTATTTTATGATTGTATGATAGCGGAACAAACACTGGTAGCAGTTACTTCTGTAAAATATCTGCGAGTATGCGTGCGGAACGATTTGAAGTGGAATGATCATATAAAATTAATTGTTGGTAAGGCGGGTACCAGGTTGAGATTATTTAGGAGAGTCCTTAGAAAATGTAGTCCATCATCTAAGGAGGTGGCTTACAAAACACTCGTTCGACCTATACTTGAGTATTGCTCATCAGTGTGGGATCCGTACCAGATCGGGTTGACGGAGGAGATAGAGAAGATCCAAAGAAGAGCGGCGCGTTTCGTCACAGGGTTATTTGGTAACCGTGATAGCGTTACGGAGATGTTTGACAAACTCAAGTGGCAGACTCTGCAGGAGAGGCGCTCTGCATCGCGGTGTAGCTTGTTCGCCAGGTTTCGAGAGGGTGCGTTTCTGGATGAGGTATCGAATATATTGCTTCCCCCTACTTATACCTCCCGAGGAGATCACGGATCTAAAATTAGAGAGATTAGAGCGCGCACGGAGGCTTTCAGACAGTCGTTCTTCCCGCGAACCATACGCGACTGGAACAGGAAAGGGAGGTAATGACAGTGGCACGTAAAGTGCCCACCGCCACACACCGTTGGGTGGCTTGGGAAGTATAAATGTAGATGTAGATGTAGAAGATAATCTCTGTGGAAGTGCTGTAGTTATCGTCCTCCGAAAGCTAAGTTCTGCAGAAGTCAATGTACTTACCTCATGATAAACAAAAGTGAAAGGCTTTGCGTGTAGATATCTTAGTTATTACGCTTATTGCCGTGATGAAGAAAGTACTGTGCTGTAACGTATTGTTGTGCTACGGAAAAGGCTGTCTCATTGTAGCTATACCACAAAAGTTACTACTAAAACATGATTTACTTTCCAGAATAATACAGAAAAACTGGGCAGATATAAAACAGAAACACAGCAAAAGCAACATTGTAAATTGTCACCCCATTAGTAGCGTCGTGATAAAATCATGTAGCTGTCACATAAACTAACCACTGTGTCATCTGGTATCTCACTGAAAGTACTTTAAATCCAGAATGTATTTTCAAGTAAACCAAAATGCTGCATTAAAATCTCATTAGCAGTACCAGTATATGTTCTAAGTATGTAAGCCTTATAGTCGTTACGTAATCATACAACTAACAAGCAAAAATGTACACACACAATAACACTGTGACGTCTGTTCACTATAACAGTGCATTCGTAATTTCTGTTTAAATAAGTTCTCTTGGTTCTTGACTGGATAGTTAACTTTAAAACATAGTTGCATGTTAACAGATTCTAAGTCTGACAAAGCATACTAGTAATGTAAAGTGAAAAGTTATATGGCAAAGACAAAGTTAAAAAGCAGATTATATTTCAATAAACGGTTTTACATGTGAAATGTGGTGTAAACCTTTACTCTTCCTGGTACGCAGTGTTTCAACTTCAACGGAATTATCATGTGGTATATGGTATTTCGGTAAAGAATGCTCAAATTTTTCTTGAGGTTAGCGTCTATGTTATTTTTCTCTGAACCAGCCGGCGCACGTGGCTGCCTGCGGTGCAAGTCATTGTCTGCTATTTCTTTGTTGGCGTGCGTCGTTATTGGGATTAGGAGAACTAACTTCTACAAATTCACCTCGCCGAGAGAGCGCAGCCCAGTTTGAACCCCGCCAGTTCTGATAAAATTCAGGTCTGTCGTTATGATTATATCGTCTGTCGTCATGTCGGTAATTTCTGTAGTTTGTTTCTTGTCGGTTAAGTGGTGGAGAATTTCTCCCTGAATTATCACTGCACGGTGGACCGTTGCGTCTGAAGTTATTCTGTCTCCCGTGATAATAATAGTTCTGGTTGCTATATTGTCTGTTTCTATGACTGTCTCTGTCATATTCATTACTACGGAAATGTGATCTTTCTCTGTAATTATTACTACTCTGCCAACGGTTGTCATACGGGTGGTGTCTGTTTTGGTCACCATTTGTGTTCTGAGAATAGCCTTGTCGTGTCCAGTTATTATTTATTTCATCTCGGAATTGCGACGGATGTGATCTGTAATTGCTGTGTTCCTGTTTTCGCGTTCCGCGATTGTCAGTGTCAATTTCTAATTCTTGTGAGAGTCCCTAAAAAGCTTCAATGTCGCCTTTGCAACGTCCTGCCAAAATAATATGTCGTAAATGTTCAGCTAATTTGATTAAGCAAATGCGGATGAGTTCTGAGGGGCTGTATGGGTTTGACAGGTACTGATTCTTGTGCAACATGTCTTCAAAGTATTTCACAAGACTGGAAAATTCAGATTGTTCGAAATATTTCATCATTATGATGCTATGTTTTACTCTGTCTTGTGTATCTTGAGACCAATATGCTGAGGCATGATAAAATTCTCCTTCACTGTGACAATCGTGAATGACCGATCGCACTCTTACAGCTGGTTCATTCTCTAAATAGCCACACATAAATTCTAATCTGTGCTCTAATGACCAGTTGGGAGGAAAACAATGAGAGAATTGATGGAGCCATACTTGTGGATGAATGTCGTTGCCAGAATTCTTAAATGTTTTAAATTTATGTGTAGTAATGAACAGCTTATAGTCAAAATCATCATGTCGGCGAGTAGCATATCGGTCATTGTTACGTCGTGTTGGCGGTTCCATCTCAAAATTCGGTGCACCTTGCCAATTTCTTTCATAATATCCGAAATGCCCTGTGTTATTACTTTGTGGCTTTTCCGTATTTCTAAGTTCCTCTTCCCGTGTTGGAGCGTGAGTGTCCTCTGAAATATGTAATTTTTGTATTACTTGTGCCAACTGATCTTGTACTTCCCGGATTTCTCTTTTGTGTTGCGTATTAATTTGATTCTGATTTTGTTTGAATTTCTTAATTTGTTCATACTCTTCTGTGTCTTCTGTCATTCAGATCATCATCTACCTTTGCAGATAAGTTAGTGAACTGATCCGAAAGTTCGGCTACTTTCTCCGATAGTGTACTTATTTCCTCAGTGTGTTTTTCTGAACCAAGTTTCAGATTGTCCATTTGTGTTGAAATCGTATCTACTGTGTTCTTTAAGTTTTCCTGAGTTTTTGCAAGTAGTGTAACCGAATCGGTAGATGCAACTGAGTCAATTTTAGCTTGCAAGGTCTCATGATTTTCATGAACAATAGTTTGCAGTTCTTTTATGGCTGCTTCGTTATTCTCTAATGCATTTTCATGCCGCGAAAAAATAGATTGAAAATGCTCACAAATTTGTGTTTTTACGTCATTACAGACTTTTTGACATTTCCATTCAATGTTATGTAACTCAGTAGTTAAATCTTCACGTGTTTGTTCAAGTGTGGTGTCTCACTTTCGAAGCTTTTGCTGTGTTTGTCTCTGACTTTGTTCCATTGTGTCTAACTGTTGCTGTGTTTGTCTCTGGTGTTGTTCCATTGTGTCTAACTGTTGCTGTGTTTGTCTCTGGTGTTGTTCGATTGTGTCTAACTTTTGAAGATTTTGTTCCATTGTGTCTAACTTTTGAAGATTTTTTTCCATTGTGTCTAACTTTTGAAGCTTTTGTCCCATTTGTTGCATTAATTGTAATAACAATGCACTGGTGTCTGAAACATGTTCCTCAGTGCTATTCGGCAATGCATATGAACCGCCAATATTCGCATTTTGAAAAGCAGAAAATGTGTCTTGACTTATTTGAGAAAACGGCGAGGACGCAAAACCTGAATCTAGGGTATTTGCAAGATTTTGTCCTGTCTTTTCGGTTTCCTGAGGCAAGCTGTTGCCGACCAAACGATCGATAATGCTTCCCTGTTCACTAATTGTTTCACTGCCTACACCATTATTTGCAGCCCGCTCCATTTCCCTATGTACAATTACCAAATTACTACTTTGAACATTAGTTAATTCATTACACGGTGGCGCTAACACACTGCTTTCGTCTTCACTGTCTTTTCTCAGTTTACTTTGGAGCCTAGTATTACGTTTTTCACACGCCATTATTGTCACAATATTTCACACGACAACACAGAAAAGCACAATTTGAAGAGCAAAATAAGAAAACACATTAACATTGCATTGAAAGTAATATCTCGTTAAATGCAAGCGCAGCTGCGTAATACTTGGTGCAAATCCACATGCATGCCACAACTGTTTTACTGTACACGAACGAAAACTACAACTACAAAGGAAATTCTCTCTATGATTACGCGCTAGCAATAAACAATAGCTACACTAATTACAGAAACTACAAGAAAAAATCAGAAGATTCCAGTGAGATATCCTCTTCTAAGGGTCGACATATGAAACGTCCCCTTTGAACAATTTTACACGACTGTCCTTAAACTGACACACAATTTTTTTCTAGCGCAACGCAGTCTGACTTTCAATAATCCCTATAAAAGAATGACCCTGACTAACATTAACCTATACCTTTCACAAATCACTTACCTCACAAAAATCTTCGTTACTCGAACTACTGCAATACAGCGAGCGCCACTACTGCCAGCTAAATAAAAGATTCTAACTACGGAGGGCACTAACTACTGATAGGCATAGTTAGCAAATGAAAGATTTTAACAGAGAACAAACAATGTATTTACCTTAATAGTGTTGATAAATCATAATATACCTAGCAGTTCATGCCATCCAGTCTTACAAATTTCAAAACTCCGCCATTTCTCTCCCCACATCCACCACTGCTGGCGGCTCACCTCCAACTGCGCAACGCTACTCGCTGTTCACATCCAGCTGCCCAACACTACAATGGCAGACAACAATGCTAACTAGCCACAGACTACACACAGCAGAGCCAGTGATTTTCATACAGAGCGCTACGTAACGTTGGCAATAATAAAACATAAACAGCCTACTTACACCCCAAAACATAATACCATACGACATAAGTGAATGAAAATAAGAAAAGTAGACTAATTTACGTGTCGAAGTATCACTCACTTTCGGTACCGTTGGAATAGTGAAAATGGCAGTATTAAGTCTTTGAACAAGATCCTGAACGTGGGCTTTCCACGACAGCTTACTATCTATCTGAACACCTAGGAATTTGAACTGTTCAGTTTCACTAATCATATGCCCGTTCTGTGAGATTAAAACGTGGGGTTTTGTTGAATTGTGTGTTAGAAACTGTAAAAACTGAGTCTTACTGTGATTTAATGTTAGTTTATTTTCTACAAGCCATGAACTGAGGTCATGTACTGCACTACTTGAAACCGAGTCAATGTTGCACGCAACATCCTTTACTACCAAGCTAGCGTCATCAGCAAACAGAAATGTTTTAGACTTACGCATAATACTAGAGGGCATATCATTTACGTAAATGAGGAACAGGAGCGGCCACAACACTGATCCCTGGGGCACCCCCACTTGACAGTACCCCACACAGATCCCACATCACAGCCGTTATCAACATTGTGAATAATGACCTTTTGCTGCCTGTTGCTAAAGTAAGAGGTGAACCAATTGTGAGCTACTCCCCTTATTCCGTAATGATCCAACTTCTGGGGAAATATTGTGAGATCAACACAGTCAAATGCCTTAGTTAAATCAAAAAATACGCCAAGCGTTCGAAACTTTTTGTTTAGCCCATCCAGTACCTCACAGAGAAAAGAGAATATAGCATTTTCAGCTGTCAAACGAATTCTAAAGCCGAACTGTACATTTGATAGCAAATCGTGTGATATAAAATGATCAATTAACCTTACATACACAGCCTTTTCGATAACTTTTGCAAACACCAATGGCATAGAAATAGATCTAAAATTATCTACATTATCCCTTTCTCCCTTTTTATAAAGCGGCTTTACTACTGAGTACTTTTATCGCTCAGGAAACTGACCATTCCTAAAGGAAAAATTACAAATATGGCTAAATACAGGGCGAACATGTACAGAACAGCGCTTTAATATTCTATTAGACACTCCATCATAACCATGAGAGTCCTTAGTCTCCAGTGATTTAATTATTGACTCAATCTCCCTCTTGTCTGTATCACAGAGGAGTATTTCAGACGTCAATCTCGGCAAGGCATTTGCTAATAAATTTATATGATTTCCTGTAGAAACTAAATTTTTATTTAATTCACCAGCAATGCTCAGAAAATGGTTGTTAAATACTGTACATATATCTGATTTATCAGTAATAGAAATATTATTACTGTGAACTGACTTTATATCATCAACCTTGTGCTGCTGACCAGACACTTTCTTCACAACTGACCATACGGCTTTAATTTTATCCTGTGAATTAGCTATTCTATTTGCATACCACATACTTTTTGCCTTGCTAATAACATTTTTAAGCACCTGACAATACTGTTTGTAATGGGCCACCGTAGCTTGATTGTGACTACTTCTAACATTTTGATATAATTCCCGCTTTGTTCTACATGATATCCTTATCCCACTATTCAGCCAATCGGGCTGTCCATTACTGCTAGTACCACTTTTAGAATGTTCTAATTGAAAGCAACTCTCAAAGAGCATGAGAAATGTGTTAAGGAAAGCATTGTATTTAACATCTATATTATCGGTACTATAAACATCTTGCCACTCTTGGCCTTGACATGTTTTGAAAAACTCTATTGCTGTTGGATTAACTTTCCTACGTAGTTTGTAATTAAATACGACGTTGGTTTGAGTACAAAAACCTTTTAATGTTAAAATTTGTGCATCATGGTCTGAAAGGCCATTGACCCTTTTACTAACAGAATACCCATCTAGTAATGAAGAATGAATAAAAATATTGTCTATGACTGTGCTACTATTCCCCTGCACCCTAGTTGGAAAAAAAACACAGTTTGCATCAGATCGTATGAATTTAGGAGACCTACCAAGATCCTTTTCCCTGCACAATCATGTACAAAATTAATATTGAAGTCACCACATATAACTTCTTTCTGGTACTTCCTACAAAGTGAATCAAGAACCCCCCCTTGCTTAAGCAAAAATGCTCTGAAGTCGGAGTTAGGGGACCTATAAACAACAGCAATTAGAAGTTTAGTTTCACTAAATTCAACTAATGCTGCACAACTTTCAAATATCTGTTCAGTGCAGAGTCGTGATACGTCTATGTACTCAAATGAAATACTGTTTTTTACGTACAGAGCCACTCCCCCACCCCGCAAGGAACTCCTTGAGAAACAGCCAGTTAATCTGTAGCCTGGTAAAGGAAGCCTCTGAATTATCAAATTATTTAAGTGGTGCTCTGATATACCAATAATTTCAGAGTTAAAATCTATTAGCAGTTCACTAACTTTATCTCTAATACCTCTTATATTTTGATGAAATATGATAATTCCTTCTCTACTTGGGAACATTACATCCTCTGGAGGTGAGCCCTTAGTTAGAGGCACTTCCTTTAAGCAGGTATACCTATCAGCTGACTTCAGTCTAAAAAAGGTGCAGCTCTAACACCAACTACTACAGGAATTTTTCCATGAGTGATACCACTACCACCACCACCACCCACTACACTGTCACCTATAAGCTTAGCCAGCCTCCCCTTCCCATACCAATTGAGGTACAGGCCATGCCTAGTGAAACACCATCTACTGATAGACCCAACTGGTACCACTGAGATGTGATCCATGCCCTCCGCCATCAGTGCCCTCCCCAGCCCCACATTAATGCGCCTAACAGCCGCATTAAGGTGAGGCCGATCATGGCACTGAAACAGTTGCACGAAATGCACATTAGTGCCACCAGTTTGAGTAGCTATCTTAACCAAGTCACCACTGACGTCATATTCCCCGTCCATATCGAGACTGTTCCCTGCTCCACCCACTATCACTACCTGATCCTCTTTCGTAAAATTCTTACATAACTCCCCTATGCTTTCAGTCACCTGAGCCAATCCTGCACTAGGCTTCACAATGCTGGTGACCTGGTACTCACTCCCCAACACTTCCTGCAACTGCTGGCCCACACCTCTACCGTGGGAACTACCTAGCAGCAGAACCTTCTTTCTGCTAGACTTTGCAACTAACCTAGGCCTCCTAATTGCTGAGGACTGCTGCAAGTTACCTACATCTACGGCTACACGAGGCTCCTCTCCACTCAACTCTGACAGTTGGTCGTATCTATTGCGTGTATGCAAAGTAAAACTGTCTGAATACCTCGGCCTTCCTAGTTACCTTCTTGCCAACTGCCAGTTCCCATTCCCCACCAACCTTCACCCTCCTCAACCTATCTAGTTCCTCTTTTGCGCATTGTAACTGCACCTGAAGGGCACAGATCTTCGCTCCTGCTCCTCTATTAACTTGTTTCTACTACAGATTCTACATTCCCAGGAGAGGATCTCCCTAAAATGACCACTGGCTTCCCCACTGCATTCCCCCCAATGAAAATACTTTGAACAAATTCCACACCGTAATCCACTACTCACAAACCTACGACAGAGCCCACACTTTTCACTCATGGTAAAAATTTTACAGTTACTCAAAAAAACTATACGTCTACGTTAGCAAAGTTAGTTACACCAGTAGAACTATTTAAGAACTAACAATAATGGTCTCTAAATCCTCTGCCTACGAAGAAAGCAGCTACTTGTATTAATACTACTACAACACAGCCGATACCAATACCAGCAAAACTTCACAAAATTATTAGCTAAAACCAAAAAATTAAAACGACCACTGTAACACTAAGCGAAGTTAAAACACTAAATGAAAATTTTACTGAAATATTTCACTAGAAAGAATAATAAACGTCAGTTGAATACTAAAGCACGAAATTTACTAACGACTTCAACACACTGAAAACTATAAAACACAGCGAGCGAAAGATTACAAAAGTTTATTAAGTCGTTATTTCGCCACAAACGGCACGCAACACCGCTGAAATCTATTAAATTTAATAACTGTATTACAGAGCACAAATAAGTTTGTCAGTACTTAGCTTATACCCGCTACAGCTGCAGTGTTTCTAATTGACACAAATCCACAGTTTTATTTCGATCTTGATGACATTTTGCTCGCTTTACCTTCAAGAGAAGAGGAAGATCACTGTGTACATAAGTTTACGTAATCTCATTTGAAACGTATAAGTACGTATATATAAAGTAGCAAGGTTTTTAATAAAAATTTCTAATTGTCCTTGACCGATTTACTTCAAATTTCCACACAACCCCTTGTGAACATTTTGGGCGGGGGGGGGGGGGGGAGCATATATATGAAGGAGAACGATTGATACTGAACATCTCGTGAACTACATTATACATTACATGTATATTACTTAGTTATTTAAAAAGTAATCAAAGCATAATCTGTGATGTAATTACTGAAATTTTCGTTTGAAATTGGTGTATATTGGCAAAACTCGAACCAGAAGCCTAGAACCTTATTTTTATGAATGCCAAAGGTGAAGACGTATTCATTCGTCGCAATCCGTTGACACACGGAGATCAAATATACCCTTCGGTTTAAAGCGAATGCAGTATCTCACGCGACTTGCGTTCGCTATGAGTATCAATAAGGCACAATCCCAATCAATTTGTGGCGGATATTAGACATCCCGGGCAACTCCGGGCACTGCAGATAGTAAAGAATGTTGAGACATTTATTGTATGCCAGCACCAGGCTAAACAGTTCGTCCTATTTTCACACGATTGACACTCCACAGCGCCGTTTTCAGCTAAACAACGTGCTTGCACGCTAATCATTCCTTCTCTGGAATAAAGAGACACTACGGAACTACGACGTCTGGGTAACGTGTGTGACGTTCGGATGGCACCAGCGGTGCGGAGTGGCCGCGCGGTTAGAGGGTTGGGTTGTTTGGGGGGAAGAGACCAAACAGCGAGGTCATCGGTCTCATTGGATTAGGGAAGGATGGGAAAGGAAGTCGGCCGTGCCCATTCAAATGAACCATCCCGGAATTTGCCTGGAGCGATTTAGGGAAATCATGGAAAACCTAAATCAGCATGGCCGGACGCGGGATTGAACCGTCGTTCTGCCGAATGCGAGTCTAGTGTGCTAACCACTGCGCCAACTCGCTCGGTTTCAACTGGGTGTGAAATCTTATGGGACTTAACTGCTAAGGTCATCAGTCCCTAAGCTTACGCACTACTTAACCTAAATTATCCTAAGGACAAACACACACACCCAGCCCGAGGGAGGACTCGCACCTCCGCCGGGATCAGCCGCACAGTCCATGACCGCAGCACTTCAGACCGCTCGGCTAATCCCGCGCCGCGCGGTTAGAGGCGCCGTGTCACTGACTGCGCGGCCCCTCCCGCCGGAGGTTCGAGTCCTCCCTCGGGCACGGGTGTGTGTGTTGTTCTTAGCATAAGTTAGTTTAAGTAGTGTGTAAGTCTAGGGACCGAATCCTCAGCAGTTTGGTCCTTTAGAAATTCGCACACATTTGAACATTTTCGGATGGCACCAAGTAGAACTAGTAACCGAACAAGGTCTGCGCCATCGTAGATGATTCGGGTACAGCCTTGTCATGTGAAATATGCTCCGCTGCCTTAGTTTCGAATAGTCTGTTAAAGACTTCTAGGAGTGTCGCAATATCAGTTAGTGTTTATGTTTAAATTCTAGGCGTAACAGGTTACCAGGGAACAGAAGGCGAAATTTTTTGCAAGAATTTTCTAGTTCCAACTTTCACATTATGCACTATGAGATCAAAAGTATACAGGAACGTGGCTGAAAATGACTCAGAAGTTTGTGGCGCCCCCCATCGGTAATGCTGGATTTCAATATGGCGTTGGCTCACTCTTAGCCTTGATGACAACTTCCACTTCCACAGGCATGAGTTCAGTCAGGTGTTGGAAGGTTTCTTGGGGATTGGCAGTCCATTATCCACGGAGTGCAGCACTGAGGAGAGGTATCGATGTTGGTCGGTGAGGCCTGGCACGAAGTCGGCGTTCCAAAACATCGCAAAGGTGTTATATAGGATTCAGGTCAGGACTCTGTGCAGGCAAGTCCATTACAGGGATGTTATTGACGTGTAACCGCTCCGCCACAGGCCGTGCATTATGAACAGGTGCTCGTTCGTGTTTAAAGATGAAATCGCCATCCCCGAATTGCTCTTCGACGGTGGGAAGCAAGATGGTGCTTAAAACATCAATGTAGGCTTGTGCTGTGATACTGCCACGCAAGAAAACAAGGAGTGCAAGCCCTCTCAATGAAAATCACGACCACACCATAACACCACCGCCTCCGAATTTCACTGTTGCCACTACACACGCTGGCAGATGACGTTCACCGGGCATTCACCATATCCACATACTGCTATCAGATCGCCACATTGTGTACCGTGATTCATCACTCCATAAAATGTTTTCCCACTGTTCAGTCGTCCAATGTTTTACGCTCCTAACACCAAGCGAGGCGTCGGTTGGCATGTAAAGAAATCGGCCGTGCCCTATCAAAGGATCCATCCTGGCGTGATGTGTGTCTTATGAGCAGCCGCTCGACCATGAAATCCACGTTTTCTCACCTCCCACATAACTGTCATAGTATTTCCAGTGTATCCTAATGCAGTATGGAATTCCTGTGTGATGGTACGGATAGATGTCTGCCTATTACACATTACGACCCCCTTCGGTCTCTGTCAGTCAACAGACGAGATCGGCCTGTACGCTTTTGTGCTTTACGTGCCCCTTCACGTTTCCACTTCTCTATCACATCTGAATCAGTGGAGCTAGGGATGTTTAGGAGTGTAGAAACCTCGCGTACAGATGGATGACACAAGTGACACCCAATCACCTGGCCACGTTCGAAGTCCGTGAGCTCTCTCACAGTGTCTAATGACTACTGAGGTGCCTGATATGGAGTATCCGGCCGTAGGTGGCAGCACAATGCATCTAATATGAAAAACGTATGTTTTTGGGGCTGTCCGCATACTTTTGATCACATAGTGTATGTGGCTAATGATCACGATGACGCTCTAAGTAGTAACGACGACAAATACGAAATCAATATTTCACTTCACGTCACAATTTGTTATTGCATTGATAGCACATTCGTACTGCAACTTGTACGGTAATCGATGGCAATTAGTGATTACATATAACCTCATGAGAGCATTCATGGCAGGCACCGTGAAATGATTCAGCGATAATCTAATCCACAGTGCGTAGCAACTGAGAACTCCAAGGTATCATTTCTGTGTGGTTCTGCGGCCCAATATTTCAGTGAGTACGTGAATATATTGATAATCTGCTCGTCCGTTTTTGAAATGTAAGTAGTCCCACTTTCGGACACTGCGAACGTTCATAGCACCTTCGCCGCAAGAGGCAAGAATTTTCATCACATAAGGAAAATGTTAATTCGTTCCCGAACATAATGCCATTAATTGTAAACTTAGCCCACGCTTGAACTAGCACATTACAGAGTGCGATGTTATCTAATTTAAACACCCGAAATTCACGTTTAGGTCCTACTAATGTTATTAAAATCGTTATTAAAGTATTTTTGTCAAGAAGTGTAACACAAACAAAGCAATCATCGAATTATTCCATCACCTGTAGAAAGATTTAAATTTTTTATGACTAATAAAATTATTCAAATCTGATTTTAGATGATGAATGACGAGCTAAATTTCTGTTAAGTTTCAAATGTTTCTGATGAACACAAACGCTCCTTAAGTAAGCAGCGTCTTTGCTCAAGAACTGTGACAAGTGATACTTTACGAATTGCTCCTACACAGGATTGTTTCCCTGAGTAAGATGGCGCAGTATTTAGCACATTGGATTCATTTTCGGGAGGACGACGATTCAAATCCGAGTCCGGCCATCCTGATTTTGGTTTTCCATGATTTCACTAAATCGTCTCAGGCGAATGCCAGGATGGATCCTTTGATAGGGCACGGCCGATTTCCTTCCCCATCCTTCCCTAATCCCAGCTTGTGCTCTGTCTTTAATGATCTCATTGTCACGGGACGTAAAACACTAATCTTCTCCTCCTAGAATGCTTTCACCAGATATAAATAAACGATTTAACATCGAGTATAGATTTAAGTGTCAGGAAGACGTTTCTGAAAGTATTTGCATGGAGTGTAGCCATGCATGGAAGTGAAACATGGACGATAAATAGTTTGGACAAGAAGAGAATAGAAGCTTTCGAAATGTGGTGCTACAGAAGAATGCTGAAGATTAGATGGGTAGATCACATAACTAATGAGGAGGTATTGGATAGGATTGGGGAGAAGAGGAGTTTGTGGCACAAGAATGGATCGGTTGGTAGGACACGTTCTGAGGCATCAAGGGATCACCAATTTAGTATTGAAGGGCAGCGTGGAGGGTAAAAATCGTAGAGGGAGACCAAGAGATGAATACACTAAGCAGATTCAGAAGGATGTAGGCTGCAGTACGTACTGCGAGATGAAGAAGCTTGCACAGGATAGAGTAGCATGGAGAGCTGCATCAAACCAGTCTCAGGACTGAAGACCACAACAACAACAACAACCTACGCTGAAAGTATTGAGATGTGATAGGCATTCGCTTCCCCTGCCCCTTGGTGACAAATGATTGAATTCATTTCAGCTCTTGCATCCCATACATATGCTATAGCGGAAAGATCGCGAGATCTCAGTGAGAAGTCATGCGGTGGATATCACCACCTGCAGTAAATTCATCCAACGAAGCAACTCTACAGGAACGACAGTTAACGCCCATGATTGTGAGGCATGGACCAATTATGCCTCTGGAATTTCTCACAGGTGGCTCCATAATATCTCTTTCTGCACTTGTGGACTTATGTCACAATCCATAGTGTTCCTGTGATTGTGCTGCTCATTACTTCCCCTCTAGGCGGATATGCGACGCGAATAATTCTGAAAACAGAAGCAAGATTTATCTATGTTTCCCTCCATTCACTCCTTGTCGAGTCTCGATCTGTCCTGCGACTCTAGAACTCAGTTTTCGCTGCCTCTATGGGCAACGAATCCATCTTCTTCAGTGTCTATGCATAATTATGTTTGACCTGCGGGAATCTCCAAGTAGCGAGCAAGAACGGGGAATGCCGATAGGTGGGAGTATGGGTGCTGTGAGCTCTTGTTAACCTTTGCTACTGTGAACCATATCTGTTCTATTGAGCAAGTGATCACAGCTCTTTAAGGTATGCATTTTAGAGCCCACATTCACTAAAGAATTTTTTAGTTTATAGTACCTTCTCTCAAAAGGCCCGCTCTCAGACGTATCAAAACCATTTTCGCTTATGACTTCATTCTCGGTCGTTTCCGAACCTGGAGCCATTACCTCCAATTGACACTGTGGTGTCGTCCGAAGATCGAGGTACCAAAGCAATGTTGGTTCCTCGTAACTCAATCGCAAGTGAGGATAGTCGCTACCAGACTCGGCGACGAATGAGCGAAGCCGGCGTAGCCACGCTCAGAGGAATTTCGATACGCCGCTCCTTGCTCTCTTACGAGCACTGTACCGCTGAGTGAAGTCAGGCATTCTGCCGTTTGACTCGCTGTGAGTCACGTCACTGTCGCTCGCTCGACTACACATCCGAACGTCTGGTCGCGGAAAGGGAGGCGAAACCAAGGGGAAATCAAAGTCCCGTTTGCTTGCCGCATAATGGAGCACCTGGTAGGAGAGGTGCTCGAATTGGGCGGCACTGAAGACCGCGACAAGAAGACGAAGAAGGAGCAGTGCTACCGGTGTCAGAAGGTCCTCCACGTCGCGAAGTTCTCCATGGAAGCGCACGATACCCGTCCCTGTACAAAGAGACTCGACGCCGCGCCGACCAGTGTCAACTATGGTGGCGCACACACGACGAATGTTCGCGGCTGCGGCTACATCACGAACTGGAGCCGCGAAAAGAAGACGAAGAAGACCCGCCCACAACGCCGCTGTCAAGATGAGGGGGCTGCCAGTGGAACTGAACAGGAAGAGACGGTGGATGCCCCGCCCCTCCCCTCCCCCGCCCCACCCCACTCAAAAGGGGGAAGCGGGCTGTGCCGTCGTGAAGGTATGGCACCTGACACCTGTGGCATGTCCGCCGTGAGGCGTACTGCCACCGACGACGCTTTGCCCGTTCTCAAAACCGCCGGCAGAGAGGCTGCACAAAAGGCAGAAATGGAAGCAGTTCACCGCCAGCTCAACTGAGAGCTGCGGAAGAAGAGACGCCCGTGCCCACCATCTCGCGCTCCAGGGAGCAGAGGGCACAGGTGGACGCCGCTACGCACGCGGACGCCTCCATGGTCACTGCAGAGATGCTGGAAGCCACGGAGGCGATTCCAGAAGAAAAAGAGGAGGGAGAAAAGACACTGGCTCCAGCCATCACTCTCCAGAGGAGCCAGTGGTCACGCAACAGGACTCTGCAGACTCCGTCGGCGCCCAGGGGTCAGCGACGTCACCGAAGGCCATTCCCAGAGCCTCCCGGTCGTCGTCGATCCCTTGGGCACGAGTCGTGGCAACAGCACTCGACTGCCTCCATCTTCCAGGCATCGGCAGTGTGGTGGTGGTGGGACCGGTGCTGAACAAGATAGCCTCGTCCCTAGAGGACCACACGTGTCTCCATCTCCTCACCGCTCCCGATCAACGTAGACCACCTTTCCTCCATCATCCATATCCTTTCACCCCTCAGCAGCAATAAACCCTGCTCAGATTCCTCTCTCTGTAAGGTGGGAAGCTAATCAACGCCAGGACCTGCTTCACCCCAGCGCAGTGACAACACATCACTGGGATCACTAAGAGACCCTCCGAGTCCCAGCAACGTCAACCACCAGGATGAGGAGGTTATGACCACGAACGAACCTTGCGAGGCCGGCCGGAGTGGCCGTGCGGTTCTAGGCGCTACAGTCTGGAGTCGAGCGACCGCTACGGTCACAGGTTCGAATCCTGCCTCGGGCATGGATGTGTGTGATGTCCTTAGGTTAGTTAGGTTTAATTAGTTCTAAGTTCTAGGTGACTGATGACCTCAGAAGTTAAGTCGCATAGTGCTCAGAGCCATTTGAACCATTTGAACCTTGCGAGCAGCTACTTGGAAGGTTGTCTAAGAAGAGGAAAATGAAGAAGAAGACGGTGCTGAGTTTTCGTCAGCATATGTTTTGTTTTTATTCTGATTTCTGATCAAGAATGCCGATTAAGCAGCACTGGCTACAAATACCGACACTGACAGGATTCGCAGGAAAAGCGCCCAAGTGCTTAGCCTGCACTATCTCAAGCCAAGGACAGGCCTGTCATTAAAGGGACCAGCGACCAACCGATCCCAGTCCGCGTTCATCGACGAAGCGATAAGAACCTTCAATTATTCAGGACCCTGGATGAAAGTTATTGTCAGTTATACTTCGAGTAAAGAGACTTGTATCTTGTCAGTACCAAGTTACGTCTTATTGTTTAGTAGCAGTTAGAAATACTTATGACATTTCTGTGAAAATGGACTGTACCAGAGTTAAGTAATTTACCTTGTCTATGTTATGATAAAGTGCTCCAGTATCTTATGTGTTATAGTGTGCCCTCAGCCTCCTCCCGGAGTAATATGAAAGAACCCACCACTGTGCCGACGAGTTTATTTTTGTCTGGTGCAACAGATACATTTACCCTTCACCATTGTTCCTGAAAGTTTGTGTCACCATCACGTAATCATCGTGTCTATACTAAGGCAGACGCGTCACCGTGCTGTCTTTAGAGTCCCGACAGTTGCACGTCTGCTTGAGGGGAGGGAGAGGATGGTTGCGAATAAAACCTTGCCGGAGAAGCAGCCTTCGACAGTGGGAGCCCGACTGTAGCCGGAGATTGGCCCTGGTCCCTTGTTATGAGTCACCTGTTCTGCGACCTCGCCTCTCGTCGCTCATCTTCATACGTGGTATTAGAGGGGCACGGGCAATCTCCTACCTCTCCTCCAGACTCATAGGGTTGATCTGGTAGGAGGTGGAGTCTAGCTGGATCTAAAGTTGAGAGCCTCATGACCCTCCTACTTTTGGGACAAGTCGCCTCATACGGGTACACCTGGGAGTGCGTGTTGAGTACCACGTTTCCCATGTCTTAACCACACTGGAAGAGAGCATGGGACAGACTGTGTTCGACTGAGAGTAGGTTTAATTAACTCAGACCCTGTGCTCACACTCGGTGCTTGGATGGTTCGGTGGTTTTAATATGATGGTCCACACATAAATGTGCCTCTGTTTTAATGATAAATACCTTTAGAGAAGTACCTATCTCAAGTGATGCGTGGAGTAGTAATAGGTAACCGCAGAGTCAACACACTGCCATCAGACAAAAGGTAAGATCGTGAAACTAGATGTTTAATAACCTAATTACATTCTGACGGTAACCGAGGTCGCCATTAAAAAAAAATCATTGCAACACTGTAAACTGCTCGGGAGGTCGCTGGGGAAACGGAACGTATACACGGGTTTTCGAAGTTGTAGGCTGACATTAGTAGCCACTGGGAAAAGGTTTTCGGGCTAATGTAGTGTTTAGGAAGATATCTGGCCTTTTCAACATGTAGAGTTGGATTTTCTTAAAGAGGACGTTTAATACTAACTCTGACATATAAGAACACTTGAATACCATTTTTGTTGCAGCCATGTCATCTTGCACAGACACAGTTTTAGCTTTTGCTTTCTACATCGTGTGGAACTGTATTCGCAAACCTTGTACCTTTTCATTTCAGTGTCATTTTACGCTTCAAAATACACACTGCATTCTGAGATGGCAGTAATGTGTGTTTGGGGGCAGTGGAAGAAGAAAATTGTAGTGCAGCAATGAGCGGGTGCTTGTATAGGTAATATTATCGCGGCACTGTGTGCCATGTGCAGCTCAACGGCCGTGAGCCTGCCTGCATCACAGTTCCACGTCTTTTACTGTGCACTGGATTGGTGGCGTGCACGGAATTGCACCTTGGCATCCAGATTTAAGATTTCTATGATTTTCCTAAATGTTTTAAAGTGAATGGCGGGATGGTTCCCTCGAAAGGACACAGCCGACTTCCTTTCCCGTCCTTTTACAATACGAGCTCAATCTCTGTCTTCGATGACCATGTCGTCGACGGAACGTTAAGCTTTCATATTCCTTCCCTCCTTTGTAAACAGCTCGTCGTCGACACTGAGCTTTCATCCTTCATACATCACACACACGTTTTAGACGCTACCGTCGGGTATTGTGCATTGTTCGATGTCACAGCGGACTCTTGCCAAACGTGATGACATGAGTCACTGTTTGACACCACTGGATATCGTCAGCAACCCTTACTTGGTGTTTTTGGGGCCCAAGATAATCCTTAGCCAACTTTACATGCCACAGCTCAGGCAGATAATGCCATGCCACATATTGCAGGAAATGTACTATCCTTCTTCGAAGAAGGACCGGCTCCATTGCTTCTTGGTCGCCACGTTCGCTTGGCATGTTGCTCATCAGACATCCCGTATGGGTTTATCCAGATTACATTTGATATACTAGTACGTATAATGCTTCAGGCAGTACTGAATCCTAAGAATCAAAAATCTGGTAAATTTCTTAATCATAATTATTTGTGTAAGGTCATGAACGTAATATGTGATATAAATTTTATTTCAGTACAATCCTGGGGATGTAACATTCACAAAAGCTTGTTTAGTTTCTTTGCTTGCGTCCTTCTTCAAATTCAGGTTCGTTGATTTGATGGACTGACTTGACTTGTGCTTAAATAGGTGTTTTCAAAGGCATCCAAAGTTGTGTTGTAGTCAACTTTGTTTGCGTTTAGGACGTTCAATATCGAGTTTGTGAGCACCTGTGAAAATTCTTCCCTCTGATAAATCCTTCGCTCTGATAGTGTTAAAACGACAACAATACAAGATAAAACAAACGTCTATGTGAAAATCTGATAATGAGGTAATAATAAGTCATCTGACAACCATGGAGGATCCTGTCTTTTTACACTCTTACCCCCAGTTCCCAGTACCTCTAGAACCATTACCCTAATAACTTGTTTAATATTCTCGTATTCCCTTTCAACTGTGTCGTCTTGTGCCATCATTTTTGGTTTCACACCCTAATCTTCGTTAAAATGAATCATTTATGCTGAACTGCTTCAGAAGTAAGAGTTTGTACAGTGTCTGCTCCAGTTTCTCTTTACAACTCTGGCTAGTTAGGTGCCTTGTTATTGTTGGTGTTCTTCTAAAGGATAACAGTTATCTACTAAATCCTCTCACAATAGATATAATTACCAGAAAACGAACCAGGAGTTAAGAAACGGAATTAAATCAGAAAAGAACAAGATGCGGGAAGAGAATGCATTAAAATTAATAATTTAATGGGTGGATCAAAGACGACAGAATGGTGGAGGACAACTACTGGTACGAAGAAAACGCGAGTAGCCAAAGTAGCAGGCAACGTAATTCATTTAAGGCAATGGAGAAAGTAATATACAGATATTGTTACTGAAAATAGACACTAGCGCAGCAAAGAGGAAGATGGTGAGAATGAAAAAACTGTTCGAAATATCACCACTATAGTGGAGGAAGTGAGCAGCGTATTCGCTAAAATGAAGAATGGTCTATCAGGTCCTGGCAATATTCCTGTGGAATTACTTAAAACTAGACTACAGTATTTGCAAAAAAGAATATTGCACCTTATCAACACCCGTTCCATGACAGTGGAAAGGATGATATTTGGTTTCCATTTTCAAGAAGGAGAATAGGAGAGGCATTAACTGCTATAGAGACATTAGGGTTAATTTCTCTAAAAGGAGCTTAAGGAAAAATTACTTACAATAAAATAAGGTGGAATGTTGCCCACCATTAAAGGGAAGACCATAGTGAGCTCAGGCACAACAGATCCTGCACAGATAACCTCTTTATTGTACAATGACCAACGGAGAAATTTATAGGAGTAGGGGAGGAGTTAGACAATGCCTACTGCTAATTTAGAAAAAGCTTATGACGCAGTTCCTAGAGCAAAACTGTTAAACCCTTTGAAAGATATAAATATGGATGACCATCTTTTACAGACTATTACTGAAATGTACATAGATAATAATGTATAGATTAAGAAAGCGACAAAATTATCAGAAGCTGTTAATGTCACAAAAGGAATGAGATGAGGTTGTAGTATGTGACCCACCTTGTTCAATTTATAAGTAGAAGTGGCTCCCCGGAAGATCAGCTTGGAGGAATGGGAATCATTGTTAATGATGTAAAGGTGTTTTCGTTAAGTTTTGATGATGATCAAGCCATTCTAGCACAAAATGAAGTCGATCTTGAGTTCGTACTACGACGTTCATGTCAGGAATGTAGCAAATGGATTCTACAGATGTGTGTAACAGAAACAGAACATCTGGTAGTGAATAGTAATACTAGATTTGAAGTTCTCATCACTAACGAAGCATTCATGATACAGATGAAATAGGAAAAGCACAGAAGCAATTCTTTTTGGTGGGACATAGAACATTTCCCACAACAATAAGAAAAGAATGGGCGGCATAATGGTTGAATCTCACCTTTACTATGGATCAGAACTACAAATTTTAAACACTGAGGCCAAAAGAACAATAATCGATGTGAAAATGGCTTATTTAAGAAAGAGTGCCAGATTATCAAGAATAGAGGGAAAAAACTAATGATGAAGTAAGAGCTATAATAAGAACAAAAGAGACAATGATAGAATTGAAAGAAAATCATTAAAGTGAAAAGGCATTTGTAGAGAATGTCAGATCGTCGGTGGTCAAAGATAATTTTTGAATAAAAACTACCTGGCACTCGTAAACGCGACAGATCACAATGTTCTTGCAATGAACACATGAACAAAGTAACGGAGTATGGCGGTGTACGCGAGGAGATGCCCTGAACAATAAGGTTTGGCAGAAGGTAAAAGGTATACATAAAAATGTCGTTGTTCATTGATAATTGTATTTATTAACTCCGTAATAATAATAATAGTAAATAGGTAAAATAAATCTGTAGTTGGTTGACCTCTAATTTACAAAACAAAATATGAAATAAACAGCCGTTTTGATAAATATTAAGACTTTCGAACGCGTGTTCTCATTCTCTCTTTCGCCCTGCCCCCCACCCTCTCTCTCTCTCCCACACACACACACACACACACACACACACACACGCACAGGGTATGCAAGACAATATAACTTGCACAAATTGTTCACAAGAACACTAACTCACATGGGCGGTATACAATCACACGCACATAAACTCTAGACACGCACGCAAACACACACACGCACACAAACACAGACACACACACACACACACACACACACACACACACACACACACACACGTGTGTGTGTGTGTGTGTGTGTGTGTGTGTGTGTGTGTGTGTGTGTGTGTGTGTGTGTGTGTTTGTGTGTGCACGGCACGAGTGCGCGCGTGTCTGTGAGTGTATGTGCATGTGACTGCGTACTGTGTATCTGTGTATGTTGATATTTGGTTTCCAAAAAAATCACCACACCAAAATTAATGTAGATTAATGAAATTTCCGGAATACATTTGCCTAGGTAGCATATTTAAATGATTAACATTCCGAGGTCACAGGCTAATGTAAGCGAGAGATACGCTGTTACAAATATGAAATGGTAGTACATTAATAATCGGTGTAACCGCCAGAAAGTTGAAAGTAAACGTGCAAACGCGCTTGCACTGTGTTGTGCAGGTACCGGATGTCAGTTTGTGAGATTGAGTCCCATGACTGTTGTACTGATCGGTCAATGCTAATGCTCTTTGTGGATGACTCTGGAGTTGTTGTCCGATGATTTTCCATTTTGTGCCCAACTGGACACAGATCTGGTGATCAAGCAGGACAAAGCAACATGTCGACATTCTGTAGAGCATGTTATGATACAACAGCGATATGTGGGCGATCGTTATGCTATTGGAAAACACTGCCTGGAATGCTGTTCATGTATGGCAGCACAACATGACGAGTGCCACTAAGCGCAGTTTAATCTTATGTCTAAAAATATATTTTGTGAAATAAATGTTACAACGTCAAAATAGATTAATGAACCATGCTTTGCAATTTTAAGGTTGTATGCATAAAACACACAATATAAAACAGTATTTAAACATACTGAAGAAAGAAATTGAAGTATGCTTTGTAAGTGACAAACATTACGAATAGTTACAAAAATATCACTGCATGATGATAAAATAATGTACATAAACTTAGTTTTGTCAAGGACAATGGAGATCAGAGAGGGATGGATGTCGTCATATTCTTCATATATCATGCAATACATGTACCCATAGTATAGAAATACATCACCTCAGTAAAATGTAGTAAACGTATATAATTTCTGCTTTACACTTACAATATTCCTGTTATTTCTCATTATACTATAACTACAGGAAGAACCTAAAGTAATGGCAATTTTTTTATTTACCAAGAAACTGAGAGACGCACCTTGGGAAGAATAGGTAGGTATGATTGACATGTGAACATATCGTACATGCATTCATAAAATATGGCAATATAAGGCATACAGTAATTACACATAAGTAATATTTACAAATCACGTTTTTCTTACTATCGGTATGCAATTCCTAGTGAGCTACATGCCTGTAAATATTGTTGTGGCCATTTATTCGAAATTTAAAGTTTGTGATTAAATCCCCATATAATCTGGTTCAAATTTCAGCTATGGTCGACCACGACCTGAAATACTATAGGGCTTCAGAAAGTTACATGTTTCAGTTTATTGATTACTCGTATTTGTTAAAGGAGGCATTTCACGTGTGGTCCTCGCATTTGGATGCAGTAAGGCACTTGTTTCTGCACTGAGTTACGAATTCTTTCAAAGACCCTCAGATGATCACTTAAAGCTTTACAAGACTGTACAATTGACTGCTCCAGTTTTTCAACGGAATCCATGGGTGTATTGCATGTTTCATTCTAAGATGACCTTAGACAAAAAAATACTATCCATCTTGGACCGTACCGACGTGTTAGATTTCGCCCTCAGCAGCAAAATGTGCCGGCGCTTTTGGTACATTCTTCACCCATGGCTCATTAGTCAAATTACAGGCCAGTGTAATTATATGTTAAATAAAGCAATACTAGAATGAGATTTTCACTCTGCAGCGGAGTGTGCGCTGATATGAAACTTCCTGACAGATTAAAACTGTGTGCCCGACCGAAACTCGAACTCGGGACCTTTGCCTTTCGCGGGCAAGTGCTCTACCATCTGAGCTACCGAAGCACGACTCACTCCCGGTCCTCACAGAGCGAAAGGCAAAGGTCCTGAGTTCGAGTCTCGGTCGGGCACACAGTTTTAATTTGCCAGGAAGTTTCAGAGCAATACTAATTGGGATATGATATCACAATGAATTCAGTAAAGCTAAAAGGTACAAGTTCGCGTTCTGGACCTAGACGGGAAAATGAGGCCCGACCAACGGCCGTGTCGTCCTCTGCCAATGACGTCATTGGATGCGATATAGAGGGAAATGTAGTAAGCACACCGCTCTAACGATTGTTGTCAGGTTTCTTGACATTGGAACCAATACTACCAGTCGAGCAGCTCTTCAGCTGGCCTGACGAGACTGAATGCACCCCGCACTACTCCTCTCACCAAGGAGAAATCCATAGCAGCAGCAGTAATCAAACCCAGGTCCCATCGCACGGCTGTCAGCTGCGCTGAAGTCAGCTATGGAGGCGGACCTCTGAAATAAATGGCGGTTCGGAAACACACATCCGCAATTATCCTGCAAACGGCTCGTTTACTGGCACGTTTTTGCTTTAGCTACTGCACTCCTTAATGGCACGGGCTCCTGAAATTTACCACTAATTTGGTATTCCAATTCTGCGCAAATAATATTCATCGTTATTTGTTTTTAATTAATTAATTTATTTATTTAACGTGATCGGATTAGGGCCATCAGGCCCTCTCTTACATCGGACCAGTGTTCCACACATGCAGCATTTCACACATCAGAGTTACATCATGACAATAGTTTGAATGAGAAAATTAGATTACTCTAGTGACATTATGAATAAAGAGTAGTGACTAAGACCTAATAAAGTAAATGCGGCAGTATTTTTACAACAGATGCTATACATACAGATTATGATAAAAGCAATAATATTAACAGCAAAAAAAATCAAATAATAATGATAAACATGACTAAGACCTAATAAAGTAAATGCTGGCAGCATTTTTGCAACAGGTGCTATACATACAGATTATGATAAAAGCAATAATAATAAAAGTAAAAAATCAAATAATAATGATAAACATGAGAAAAATTGGCAATAGTAATGAAGATTTGTGCAGATGTACATTAATATCTTGGTGTGTAAAGTAGATGTTTACTAGTATAGCGAGTTTTGGGGAAGGGAGATTTAGGGAATGGGAAATAGGGAAGTAATGAGGTGAAGTGGATTCATGTACAGAGGAAGGCATTACTGTTGCTTGTTGTGTTTATCCTCACTAACAGAGAGCTGCCTTTCACTACCCAAGGTGTAAATTTTTTCTTCAAGTTTGTCTGCTGTTTCATACCATCGTCCAGCGACGAAACTTTCCTGTAGACAGCAGCACCGTTTGAAAACCATATGTTAGCTACTGTAAGTGGGGGTAGTGCAAGCAGAAGCATTCTAGAAAAAGTGATTTCTAAGATAGAAAACGGGAGAGCATGTTAGGGCTGTGGTTTCTTACTCGCCAGTGCTGAGCTCCCGGAAATACGAATCGCCACTGGACGCAGAAGGCGTGGCCGACTGTGGTGGGCCACTTTGTACGGCCACCTGTAGGCTGCAGTGCTGAGTAGCGTGACAATGCAGCTTGCCTCCTCCTCCTCCAGGACTTATAAGTGCTTTCTTTCTAATGGGTGCAAAGGAGTCTTTTTTTTCGCCCAGGGCGCAGAGCCCCAATCGACAAAAGCGGTGAGAGCCAGGACGGACAGCGGCGCCTGCGCATTGCATTAAGGAATGAGCGGCCCGTGCCGTACGGTCGTTGTCGACATCTGCTTGCGTCTCTCGCCGGCCGAGCAGCCGTCAAACAAGCACAGTTGTCACGCTCAACAGTGGATTGGCCTCTGATTAATGCTACCCAATTTCGCTACAAAACCTACCATTATATGGCGCAACGGCTCTCCGCAATGAAAAATGTTAATAGCTCTCGCCAGGAAGTCAGCTGATACGTTACAAGTTCCTCCCGAGTCGGTGCGTGTTCCCTTCACTTTTTCTGTACTCCAAATTAAGACATAAAAACCGCATGAGGATCCTTCCCTGTAAACTCACGGGACGTCTCTTATTACGCCATCAACCGTTACACTACAAGTTAAAAACCAGTTTGAAGGGAGTTTGTTGGAATGGAGTCTTTCCGTAGCAGTTGCGGGAAATATTATTTTCTTCTTTTTTGTCGATAATAATGAAACTGCCATTCTTTGTGGCGAAATAAGGATAATTTTCCAATCCACAGATGTTTCCCTTCTATTTCAGAAAAGACGTTAATGGTCCTGCTGAAATTACGATACAAAATACATTATTTATGGGAGTGACTAACTTATTTATCGAACGCACAAAACGAAAAGTTTATGTTTGTTTTAAATATAAGAGTTTTCACGAGCAATAATTGAAAGTCAACTGGCTGTAACAGCAAATATCCTTTCAATATGAGCAGGAAGTAGGACAAATGACGGTTTTATATCTATAAATAATGATTGCATGAGACAAAAAGTTTTTAATATTACAGCGTTTTCACAGTGGACACTTTTGAATTAAGAGCAAAATGTTGTTACTTTAGTAATCGCTTACTGTATTACAATACCCAAGAAGGTATTTTGTTTTGTAGGCTTACAAAAGATTACTAATATCATCGAGAGAGAAGTGTTTGTCGGATGTCGAGTGTCCTGAAATGAGCACGGATAACTGATGAAAAAAAAAAGCTGTGGTGTCACCGCCAGACACCACACTTGCTAGGTGGTAGCCTTTAAATCGGCCGCAGTCCGTTAGTATACGTCGGACCCGCGTGTCGCCACTGTCAGTGATTGCAGACCGAGCGCCGCCACACGGCAGGTCTAGAGAGGCTTCCTAGCACTCTCCCCAGTTGTACAGACGACTTTGCTAGCGATGCTACACTGACAAATAGGCTCTCATTTGCCGAGACGATAGTTAGCATAGCCTTCAGCTACGTCATTTGCTACGACCTAGCAAGGCGCCATTACCAGTTTATATTGAGATTGTAATTATGTATCATCAAGAGCGGTGTTCTCCAATTATGGATTAAAGTTAAGTATTCAAGCAACTCCGTACTTTATTTATTAGACTCAACTCCTTTAATTGTTCCAGACCTCATGCCAGTCTCCGTGAGCTTAAAAGTGTGCATTTCGGCCTCCTCTAGCAACACGGTGTTGGCTCTTCTGCCAACACATCAAAAGCAACCTAACGAGAGTAGAAGATAAACGGCGATACGTCTGACCTGTCATCTCCGACTTGTACCTAATACATTGCAACTACGGATTGCTTTGCATTATGAAGAATATTAAAATAAATATTAGTTGAGGCTTGAGACTCTTTTCATATGTTAATATACGAAGAGTTAACGACATTGTGAAATGTAAAGGCACACATATTTCATTCGCTAAGTAAAATTATTTTTAATGACTTGAAACAGAGTATTTATTTGAGTCATGATTGTAGATCTAATCATGACCGGTTTGATTTGATATTGGCAACTTTCATACCTGAAAAACACAAAAATGAAGAAAAAGTTATTTCCCTGAATCGCTGAATCGCTTAAGGCAAATGCCGGGATGGTTCCTTTGAAAGGACAGGGCCGACTTCCTTCCCCATCCTTCCATAATCCGATAGGGCCGATGATCTTGCTGTTTGGTCCCTGTGAAAAAAAGAAAAAAACCGGAAATAACCGAAGTTTTTCACGGAGTGCTTAAGTACACAATTGTTACGTGGGAACTGAAGCTGGTCAGGTTGTTTAAATATAATATCTCACATTCATTGGTGAGAATGGCGGCACGGACTATGCGCTCACATAATTTTATGCCTGGACACCATGACACCTGCCGTTAAATGCCCATCGCGATATTATAAATGACTTTCGTAGCCCTTCAAGGATGAGTAGGCCAACAGACATTCTAAAGTATTTTGAAGAGCTCAGATATAGCTTTTATATGTACCTAATTGTACATTAATGTAATTTGATTCTTTCTGTGTGCTTTTCATTTTTAATGTTGTGGAGCATTAGAAAGGAGTTCAGAAGCCATTCACTGTTGATGTACAGGAATGGTATTGCCAATGCTTAGCATGTGGTAACTTCTACCTACGATTATATATATATATATATATATATATATATATATATAATCGTAATGTGGCGCTATGGTTAAGATACTGGACTGTCATTGAGGAGGAGGGTGATTCAGTTCTCCGCCCAGCTTTCAAGATTTACGTTTTCCTTTGTTTCGCGTTATTGTTCGCCGTGTGAGATGGCACAGTTGCTAATACACTGGTCTCGCAGTGGGTGCAGAGGCTCATCCAGGTTTGGGTTGTCCGTGGTGATCGCTAAACCCCTTCAAGCAAATGTCGGGATTGCCCGTATAGAAACAACTTCCCCATAGATCCCCATTTCGAAATTCTGCTCCTCATCTAATCACCCGATCCTTGACCGGGTATCTTTCATTCGACTATAACCAAGCGACTTGTAGAGCCTGTGCTACTGCTTTTGTGCTGAAGTTGGATCAGCGCGGAATTGGGTGATTGGTTGCAGCGTGTGTCATATACGAGTGAAGCTGGTTAAACTGGTTGCTGATACCTCGTCATGAACCCAGCTTACTGGCCACGGTATGTCAACTGTGTCTCTATATCTATTTTCTCTCTTTATTTGGCCTTTATCAGCTAACGCCCAGTCATCTACAGCAAAAGGGAACTAATTCACGAACAGGCTTTGACATAAGACTCGACCGGCGGCCGGCCGCTGCAGAGGCTTAAGTCCGCGCCGATCGCGATATGGGACAAATAAACCGGCCAACTCGCTAATTCTGTGAATTCGGCTATCTGCACAATCTGGCAATACTGTAGACTCCGGCACTTCCTGGAAGACGTCTTGTCCCATATAAGAAAAACCATACACATTTTACGCCCGTGGTGTAGCGGTACCGTGCGTTGTTTCTATGTACAATGCCTGTGGATCGAAACTAGCTGGCGCAAAAAACTTTTATAGCCTCTTCAAACTGAATGCTGAAAATGTAATGGCAATTCAGATTCAATCTATTTCACTTTCTATCACACCGATAACAAACTTTTACCCAGTAGCCATTTTGCGGCAGATTTCTTGCAGAGTGTCCTCCTCTGGACGCCGCATGCGGCAAAGCTCCGGAATCCATTTGCTGGCTACTGGCAGCGTTCTTTATCGAAAGCGGCTGCTACCGCTCATCGCTTTTGATAATTTAAAACGTTTTATTATTATTATTATTATTAAATGTTGCTCCATAGAAGATTTCTACGATTTCCATTCTCGCTCGAAAGCAACAGAGACTGACGCCCTGATTAGTAGATGGGTACTGTATTACATTCATTGGCAAGAGCTGCGTATGGTCCGAAATTAATTTTATAGACTTGGACGAAATTAAACCACCTCACTACATTCGATGAATTTATAAATGCTTCATACCTCTTTCTTTTTCTTTCAAAGTCAATTATTTGTGCAACTTTTGGTCAATATTCGGATGTTTTCGTCAAGCCAGAGTGAGCGTCTGTGGTGTAAAGTGTATTATAGTCTTTGTTTCAGTCCTTATGGTAAGACTATGCGAAAAACTGTGTAAATACCTTCCAATGCATGCTCTGTAGCAGTGCAGGAACACTGCACATTTGGAGTTCCATGTATGGATTCATGAAGTATTTAACGTTGTCGTCGTAACTGCCGTCTGCTTCACATCTGCTGTGCAGCGAGCTACGTTAATTTAAGTACTAACCGTATTTTTCTTACTTGTCACTTCTTCCTCCGTGTGATTTTGCTTTTAGGGAACTTTAATTGTCGAGTGTTAGTAATAGTGTTCCATAGATTTCGTGTTTGTTTTGAATACAGTCAGAGAGACTCCATTTAGTCAACCACAGTGCCAGTAGTGCTAGTGTTTGTTTCCAATAGAGTCCAGAGACAGGTAGTGCTATTTTCATTGTCTTCTACAAGAAGTGTCTAGCAACCACAGTTTAGTTAACAATCAGCCGCCTTTAGTGAATTAGCAGTCTAGTTAAAAGTTGATTAACTCTCTACAGTAAAAATGATTTCTTAGGATGGATAGGATGTGTGACTGCTGTGTACGGACGCAGGAGGAGCTGGCCACTGTTCGCGAACAGCTGAACGTGTTGATGGCCGCGGTCAGCCGTCTTCAGGCTGCTGCCTAGGAGTGTAGCGGCAGTGAGGAATCTGGTGCATCGCATGGTACACCGCAGGTGTTACATGCTTCACCCACTGTCCCTGCTGTCGAGACATCTTCGCGGGTACCGGGCGCGGTTGGGCCACCCTCTCCCCAAGGGGAGTGGCGGGTTCAGCGGCATTCGCGGCGCACAAGGCGGAGTGTCAATGTGGAGGCTGGCCGTGTGGCATCGCCCGCTCTGCCTGTGAGTGGACATGGTGGACATGTGGCCGCTCCTTCCGCAAGGTCCGAGCAGGCACATGGGGGGAGGGGTTTATTAGTTATTGGGAGCTCCAACGTTAGGCGGGTGATGGAGCCCCTTAGGGAAATAGCGGAAAGGTCGGGGAAGAAGGCCAGAGTTCACTCTGTCTGCTTGCCGGGGGGTCTCATCCGAGATGTGGAAGAGGCCCTGCCGGCGGCGATAGAGAGCAATGGGTGCACCCGACTGCTAATTGTTGCCCATGTCGGCACCAATGACTCCTGCCGTCTGGGTTCAGAGATCATCCTCTGTACGTACAGGCGGTTGGCGGAATTGGTGAAGGCGGAAAGCCTCTCTCGCGGGGTGGAATCTGAGCTAACTATTTGTAGTATCGTTCCCAGAACCGATCGCGGTCCTCTGGTTTGGAGCCGAGAAGAAGGCTTAAACCAGAGGCTCAGACGATTCTGCAGAGATCTGGGGTGCAAATTTCTCTACCACCGCTATCGGGTGGAGAAATGTAGGGTCCCCCTGAATAGGTCAGGCGTGCACTACACGCCGGAAGCGGCTACAAGGGTAGCGGAGTACGTGTGGAGTGCACATGTGGGTTTTTTAGGTTAGAGAATTCCCTCCCTAGGCCCGACAAGACGCCTCATGAGACGCGGCAAGGTAGGAATAGGTAAAATGTAACATGGAATAACAATATTAATGTGCTAATAGTAAACTGCAGGAGCGTCTATACAAAGGTCCCAGAACTGTTCTCATTAATAAACGGTCACAATGCCCATATAGTACTAGGGACAGAAAGCTGGCCGAAACCAGACGTAAAAATCCTAAACTCAGATTGGAATGTATACCGCAGAGACAGGCTGGGCAGTGAAGGGGTAGGCGTGTTTTTAGCGATAACAAGTGCAATAGTATCGAAGGAAATTGGCGGAGATCCGAAATGTGAAATAATGTGGGTGAAGGGCACGGTTAAAGCAGGCTCAGACATGGTAATTGGATGTCTCTATAGGCCCCCTGGCACATCAGCTGTTGTGGCTGAGCACCTGAAGGATAATTTGGAAAATATTTCGAATAAAATGGTTCAAATGGCTCTGAGCGCTATGGGACTTAACTTCTGAGGTCATCAGTCCCCTAGAACTTAGAACTACTTAAATCTGACTAACCTAAGAACATCACACACATCCATGCCCGAGGTAGGATTCGAACCTGCGACCGTAGTGGTCGTGCGGTTCCACACTGTAGCACCTAGAAGCGCTCGGCCATTCCGGCCGGCTATTTCGAATAGATTTCCCCACCATGTTATAGTTCTGGGTGGAGATTTAATTTGCCGGACATAGACTGGGAGACTCAAACGTTCATAACGGGTGGCAGGGACAAAGAATCCAGTGAAATTTTTTTAAGTGCATTATCTGAAAACTACCTTCAGCAGTTAAACAGAGAACCGACTCTTGGCGATAACATATTAGACCTTCTGGTGACAAACAGACCCGAACTATTTGAAACAGTTAACGCAGAACAGGAAATCAGCGATCATAAAGCGGTTACTGCATCGATGATATCAGCCGTAAATAGAAATATTAAAAAAGTTAGGAAGATTTATCTGTTTAACAAAAGTGACGAAAAGCAGATTACAGAGTACCTGACGGCTCAACACAAAAGTTTTGTCTCAGGTACAGATAGTGTTGAGGACAGTGGACAAAGTTCAAAACCATCGTACAATATGCGTTAGATGAGTATGTGCCAAGCAAGATCGTAAGAGATGCAAAAGAGCCACCGTTGTACAACAACCGAGTTAGAAAACTGCTGCGGAAGCAAAGGGAACTTCACAGCAAACATAAACATAGCCAAAGCCTGGCAGACAAACAAAAATTACGCGAAGAGAAATGTAGTGTGAGGAGGGCTATGCGAGAGGCGTTCAATGAATTCGAAAGTAAAGTTCTATGTACTGACGTGGCAGAAAATCCTAAGAAATTTTGGTCTAATGTCAAAGCCGTAGGTGGGTCAAAACAAAAATTGTCCAGACACTCTGTGACCACAATGGTACTGAAACAGAGGATGACAGACTAAAGGCCGAAATACTAAATGTCTTTTTCCAAAGCCGTTTCACAGAGGAAGACTTCATTATAGTTCCTTCTCTAGATTGTCGCACAGATGACAAAATGGTAGATATCGAAATAGACGACAGAGGGATAGAGAAACAATTAAAATCAGTCAAAAGAGGAAAGGCCGCTGGACCTGGTGGGATACCAGTTCGATTTTACACAGAGTACGCGAAGGAACTTGCCCCCCTTCTTGCAGCGGTGTACCGTAGGTCTCTAGAAGAGCGTAGCGTTCCAAGGGATTGGAAAAGGGCACAGGTCATCCCCGTTTTCAAGAAGGGACGTCGAACAGATGTGCAGAACTATAGACCTATACCTCTAACGTCGATCAGTTGTAGAATTTTGGAACACGTATTATGTTCGAGTATAATGACTTTTCTGGAGACTAGAAATCTACTCTGTAGGAATCAGCATGGGTTTCGAAAAAGACGGTCGTGTGAAACCCAGCTCGCGCTATTCGTCCACGAGATTCAGAGGGCCATAGACACGGGTTCCCAGGTCGATGCCGTGTTTCTTGACTTCCGCAAGGCGTTCGATACAGTTCCCCACAGTCGTTTAATGAACAAAGTAAGAGCATATGGACTATCAGACCAATTGTGTGATTGGATTGAAGAGTTCCCAGATAATAGAACGCAGCATGTCATTCTCAATGGAGAGAAGTCTTCTGGAGTAAGAGTGATTTCAGGTGTGCCGCAGGGGAGTGTCATAGGACCGTTGCTATTCACAATATACATAAATGACCTTGTGGATGACATCGGAAGTTCTCTGAGGCTTATTGCAGATGATGCAGTGGTGTATCGAGAGGCTGTAACAATGGAAAATTGTACTGAAATGCAGGAGGATCTGCAGCGAATTGACGCATGGTGCAGGGAATGGCAATTGAATCTCAATGTAGACAAGTGTAATGTGGTGCGAATACATAGAAAGATAGATCCCTTATCATTTAGCTACAATATAGCAGGTCACCAACTGGAAACAGTTAATTCCATAAATTATCTGTGAGTACGCATTAGGAGTGATTTAAAATGTTATGATCATATAAAGTTGATCGTCGGTAAAGCAGATGCCAGACTGAGATTCATTGGAAGAATCCTAAGGAAATGCAATCCGAAAACAAAGGAAGTAGAGTACAGTACGCTTGTTCGCCCACCGCTTGAATACTGCTCAGCAGTGTGGGATACGTACCAGATGGGGTTAATAGAAGAAAGAGAGAAGATCCAACGGAGAGCAGCGCGCTTCGTTAGAGGATCATTTAGTAATCGCGAAAGCGTTACGGAGATGATAGATAAACTCCAGTGGAAGGCTCTGCAGGACAGACGCTCAGTATCTCGGTACGGGCTTTTGTTATAGTTTCGAGAACATATCTTCGCCGAAGGGTCAAGCTGTATATTGCTCCCTCCTACGTATATCACGCGAAGAGACCATGAGGATAAAATCAGAGAGATTAGAGCCCACACAGAAGCATACCGACAATCCTTCTTTCCACGAACAATACGATACTGGAATAGAAGGGAGAACCGATAGAGGTACTCAAGGTACCCTCCGCCACACAGCATCAGGTGGCTTGCGGAGTATGGATGTAGATGTAGATGTAGATCGGAAATGAAAGTTAAGGTCATCAGATTTAAACCAGAAACAGTTATCGATTTTGAGGTTTCATAGAATGGAAAGGAATTGCTAACGCCGGTGTCAGCAAACGTCTACAGTTAAATGCTATTGCAAAATTTAGAAGAGAGGAACTATATTTTTTACCAACATATTCACTTCATAAACAACCTCCTGACATGTTAGACCAATATGACGAACAAAGCTCAAATTCGAATCGTTGACAGTTGGTTTGAATCTTTTCAGAAACTATTTTACAGTAAAGCACCTTGGCATTTGCAAAGCAGACATCCATGATATTAGCATAATTTACTAAGTCGAAATTGTAAGGAGATTTATGTGTAAAGGCATTCTTCAGATTTAGCAGTTTGCAACTCCATTAGTTAAAACGGAAAATAAAACGTTGTGTTCAGCGGCTTTCACAGAGATTGGAACTGCCATTTCATATAGCACCAGCATCGCAACGCATAATGGAATCGCTAACGACACACTGGCGGCAACAGGCGGACTATAGTCATTGCGATATTGCCTGAGCCTCAAAACGCAACATTAAACTTACAATCAGGTGTTACTTATGTGAAGAATGGCGTTCTTGGAGTCCAGAAATTAAATATACTTTCTAAGTGTCTCATCTTACAGTGGATTATATCGTATGAGTGTTTGATGTGAAAAACGAATTCCAAGTGAATTTAGCGACGTAATGCCGGGCTACAACCGGAAGTAAATGCACTCTCACAGTGTTGACAAATACTTGCCACGACGCTGCCAATTCTCAGCTCTCTTACGAGGCAGCTCTTCAGCGAAATGCTTGTCGTGATTGTCCGATACGGTTCTTCAGAGGGGAGACGCGCGCTCGCGTTTGGTTTTTATGCGACGTTCTCCCCTGATAGTTTCTGACGTCGCCTTGTGGGCTATGTATACATTTGAGGCATTCAATTATCATTAATCCAGAATGAATTAAGTTTCAGCTACCGGCGTGGAAGAAGGCTGTTGACGCCGACATTATATCATTACAACGCAGGGAAAGCAAAACGGATGATTCAGTGTTTCTCATTCTGCATCAAGCATGTGAGATAATTTTCCGTAACGTTCATAATCATCTCAAAATACAAACGAAGTAAAAATACATCGAAAGCTTATTTTAATTGAATATAATGTAAGATATCAAACACTTTGCACCTCGATGTCGAATGTGTCCACGTGCAATCTTTTGCAGCATACATATAGAATGACATGATTACCACGAGAATGAAGAAATATGTTAGTATGGATGGAAGCAAGAAGGGAAGCAATCAACAAATATTCGATTCCACATGGCATTCATTTCATTTGAGATTTAAGAAGAGGTAAAGCGGGATATTACTTTTGTTAACACGAAAGATATGCCGCACATATGGACAACGAGGAAGTTTGTGTCTTCCTAAGTTTCCTTCTTGAAATGTGTATGCTCTATTATATACTAAGTAGCCTGATCATTGTTTCCGTGATGTTATCCTCTTGTTTGACCCCTAAACGATGAACAGATTCCAAATGCGTGTCTCTGCATGAAAGTAGTTGTTCGAACCCTTCCTGGGTTATTTTTTATGTATTTGCTTGGAATTCATGACGCAGACCGCTGTGCATCCCCCCCCACCCTCCCCCCCCCCCCCCCCCCCCCGCCCCGTCGAGGGTTAGGTCTCCAAACTAAACCGTTTTTTATCCACTGGCATAATTTATTCAGACAGCATCAGCACAAGACATCAATCAAAGCCTTCCATTTGCAGATGCAAATTAATGGTCATGGTCCGAAATCAAAGACATCAATCAAAGCCTTCCATTTGCAGATGCAAATTCATGGTCATGGTCCGAAATCAGCAGCTCTCTGCTACTGTGGTGTAGTCTGTAGTACATTTTTCATTTCACTGCACCAGTTTATCTGGTAACACTGTTAAATCAACAGGAGTTGTTGGAGAGTTGTGCCAGCGTATCTGACCTCCTATTAACATCTTCACGTGTCTCACTTCTCCTGAAGCGTTGATCACGAGATGCCGAAGTAAATGAGTGTACCCTGCATGACGTAACATTCATTATTCCCTTCTTTCATACCCACTCTCCATGTGCATCGATACCCAATATGGATGTGAAAACTTTTGCGAGTGAGAGAATGACAATAATAATCGTAACAAGAACAAGCAAGTGATGAATGAAGGTTATTGCAATGCAGAACGAGAATATCTGTAAAATAAAAA